>NC_053488.1:43701611-43813727 GCF_015227805.2 Hirundo rustica
GATCTTGCATATGTGTTAAAAACCAGAAGTTCTGAAGTTGGAGGAGGATAAAAAACATTCAGAAATCTGTTAAATTTAAAAATTCGGTATTAGGGAAATTGTGAGTGAAGGCATTGCAAATTAGCAGTTTAGTCTATATAAACTTTTTACATCTTTTCATAGTTGTATGTAGTTCACATAAAATATGAACAGCTGTGTAAAAGGAAAGTTGAAAACTATCTTGATGTCATATGAGTGCCTTCAGTATGTAATGAGCATATTAAAGAGGACAAATCTATTTTAGACTATTATCATGAGTCACATTAATATGCCACATCATGGTATTCCAGGACAACTAGAAATTAAACTGTCTCTCGCATGTCACAATAGTTAATACTAGTAATAGTATTTCAGAATAATAAGGTTTGAAGTTCAGTTGTCTGTAAGAGTTTTCTCGTCTTTGTCTGACCAAAAATTTCTGTTTCTGGTAGATGAGGCACTATACGTTTACACTAATATTGCTGCCTTCTTCTAGGAGTTTGCTGTTACCAGACTGCATACATGAGCTAGGTCATTTTTCTGACCTTGTAGAGAATTCTTTAGATAATTCTATCAGTATTAAGTTTGTATCCATAAAAAGGGACTGGACATTGTTGACATCATAGAAGATGAAAACAATCCTATTAAATGTGACCTTAATTCAGGGGTATTAATTAATGATGGAGTTCCTCCTGAAAGTGCCAAGCAGTTGCTAGGCTTAGATGACTGTAAACATTTTTCAAGATAAATGGTAATATACAGACAATGAACTGTGTTTCTGGAGGTGCTGTCTTCCTCTCCACAGCAGCCTGGATGATGCCCATGACTCTTTGGGAGACCTGTTTACTGATCTTTACTTAGGTATGTGTTGGGTGCCACTCGCAGTCCAGTACGGCAGGGCTGTGGCTCCTTGAGACAGGTTCTGCCCTGGGTGCTTCAGAAGTAAAGTGGGTTTGAGGTGTGAAAAAAAGCTGTGATCTAACTGAGATAGATGTACTAAGATCCCCTATTTCAGGTGCAGTTTTACCACAGAGCTGTTCATTATACGTTTGGTGGAGGATGGTGTATTTTGCTGCCAGGGTGAAGTCAACTAAATTGACTAATATGATGCAGTCCTTCTCACGAAAGTATTTTGTAACTGTGCAGCAGACCCACCAGGAGATGATTTTTTAGGTTCCATTGTAGATAGCAATAGTGTGAAGCTGAGATATCTCCTAAATTCTGAAGTGTTCTGACATTTCTGAAACAGCTTTGAATGCGTTAGTGAACAGGGGAAAAGAAATTATGCCAATGAAGACAGCAGTCAATCCATTTTGCCCTTTATATAATTCTTTTACAGATGGTAGCAAGTTCATTTCTTATTACCCTCAAACTTGGAACATATGCAATGTGCAGCACATCTTTGAAGTGATGAGTAGCCATGTTGTTAATAGCATTACCAGAGAGATGGTCATGAGGACAAGACAAGCAGGCAATGGCTGGAGCTTTATCAGCAGTGGGGAATGTCAATATCTCTGGCATCAACAAATCTGTAATTCCTGAGGAGCCAAGCAATGCCGAGATTAAAATTTGGCATGTCTTTGGATTCAGGAGCAAGAATAATTTCACACCATTCCTAAAGCAAGCATTTTTCTTTTTTATTTTCTTCATAATTCTCCACTGCAGAGTGCTGCAACTTCTGGTTTTTTCTACACAGTCAGTGAGGCATGTTGTAATAGCAATTTATTTCTTTGACCCTCAGGGAAATTCTTCTTCTTCAGAAAGGGATTGTTTGTGTTTTCAGATGAAAACAGAAACTGGGACATTGTTCTTTTTGCTTCCAAATGAAAATACCAAAGGAAGGAATAGATAGCTGTTTACACTGTCTGTAATAATGCTGCAAATTGTTATTGGTTGCTATCTAGGTTGCACTCCCAAAAAATATTCAAGTACACATTGCATGAAATATAAAATCAATACCTAAGTATTATCTGCATTGTATCTCGTAACAATTTGAATTTCTGCATTCTTTATTCTGCTGTTTTAAAAAATGTATGTCATGAAAAATCTAGATACCTTGGCACTTCTCTAATAGAGTCACTTCTCAAATCTGTTCTTAATGACGTTGTTCATATTTCTGATTAATCTCAGTGGATGAAATGACAGTGTTGTTTATTTACAGGTATTTATTATCTCTATTTTTTTCTTCTGTACATTTGCAATTCTCTGCAATAGCACGAAACGGAAGACCAGGTGACACCTCACTGCTGACTAGCCTTCCTTGCCAAATTTTTTAAATGAAGATCTATTTTTTAGCAGTTTTTATTAAATACTGTGTTTCATTTCAGAGCACTTGAAAGCAGAGAGTGCATTTGGAATTTTGAATTTTTTTCTCAACATTCTGAAAACTGTTGCCTTCCATACAAGAGAAGTTCCATATATGAAGAGAGCTCCTAGATCTGATGTGAAGGCCCTGCATAATACAGGCAGCACCATCAAGATGATGTGAAACTTTTTTTTCCATTCAAAGAGGTTTCAGTTTACAACTCTGTAGTTTAACAGCATTTGCCTTTCATTTTATTTTTTACAGCAACTTTTGACATAGAACTCTTACCCAGCTGCAGTTCTGAAAGCTTAGCCTAACCTAGACAGTCATTACCACAGTCTGCAAAACCAAAATGAAATGGTGAAACGTGGCTCAGGGCAATCCATGTCACCCAGTAAGGGTTCTACTTGCCTAAAATAAGACTTAGGCAATCAATTCAATGCACTTGATGCTTCTGCTTTTCAGACATATATTCATACTACCGAAGATGGTAGTATCTTCTGTTTTCATATTTTTTGGGGATCCAGGTTGTGTACTGCCTGATTTTGTCTTTTGTAGGGATCTAGATTGTGCTGGAATTTTCTGACTTACAGTTTAAAACCCACCTGCTCCATAACCCTAAGGGGACATGCCTCCCCCGGGACCCTGATTAATCATGTGTTAGAATCGAAGTGTTTTTAGGATGTGCAGTGGTAGAGCTGTCTGACAGGAGATGATGTGACCATGAACAGTAGATGGCACCAGAGTTGTGTAGCTGTTGGAAGGACTAGTTCCGAAATGCAATTATAGCTTTATAAACCTGAACTCCACCTAAATCCTGCACTGAAAAGTGATAGAGCTGTTTGGGTCTGTGCCATGGTCTTCGGAAATCAGGACTCTCCTCTCCCACAGGTGCCTGTGCTCTCAAGAAATGTTTGTAATAGCTCTCATGAGAGTAACAAGTCTTGCAAAGGAGAACCAGTTTCAGTAGAACTGAATTGTATTGGAGTCTCCACTTCTTCCTGTGAAACATGAAGGATATTTGTTATTGAGAAACAATGCATTGCATTTTTATGATCTTATTTGTGCTTTATTCTGAGCAAAAACCTGATTATAATGAAATGCCATAAGTTTGTGGTTTAGAAACAATGCCTTCTATTCTGAAAATACTTTCCTAAGCTTTATTTTCTTAGAGCAGGTCAGAAGAAGACAAAAGAAAAGTCACTTCATTTTAGCAGAGCTCTTCACTGGTCAGTCAGCACAGGAAATCAGCATGCTGAGAAAACACCTACATGCCATGAAGAAACCACAATGTGTTTCAACTTGCTTTAGAGACTTTTGCAAGTTACTTTGGTTTCAGAAAACAAAAACCTGATCCTACTTCCTTTTTCTTTTAGCCAGTGTCCTGTTCACATCTTAGGCAACAAGAATCACTCTACATGAAAGAAAAAGGTGCATAAGTAATTCAGACAAAACACAGTTTTACTTCAGCCTTGAGAGAGTCAGTTTAAGAGAATAATTTAATATTTGCCTCTGCAATCTCCTGAGATGTAACAGCAAGTACCAGTGTTGCACCAGCAAAGCTTCTTAACACCTTAGTGAGAATTTATTGCTATATTTATTTTAAAGGCTGTTCCAAAATTCAAGGCAGAGTAAAAAGATTTCTGTACACACCAGAACAAGAAAAGTTAATGCTCTATAACCGAGGCTTTTCATATAAAAAAAAAAAAAAAAAAAAAAAAAAAGCGCCAGACAATTTTGTTCTGAGTCTATTGCTGTCACACTGTCAGCTGTAAGTAAGCATGGGAACTCAACTGAAAGAAAAAGCCTTGTTTCTAAACTCAGAACTGTTGCATCAACTATGATGGAACTAGTAACAAATTCCTATCTACTCTGTGTCCAGTCATCAGAATACATTGGTCCCAATGTCAGCCAGCCCTGAGTACACATAAAACAATTCTTTCATGCTTCATATCATGCATCTCAGAGGGCACTTGCAGGTCTCCTGGAAGAAGGAGATCATCCTGTGAGTTTTAGACCAAGTTTCTATATTACATTCCATGATATCTCCATGGTGAAGTTTTGATGAGATATGTACACTTCAATACTATATGACATTTCATATGAATTTTATGTGAAATCTGCAACAAAACATTAATGTCTTTCCTGAAATTATAAGAATAAATGAGTACAGAAATATATAATTTTCTTTAAATTCCCAGACACACAACAAGCTATTTTAAATACAAAAATTTTGTCTTTTCACATCACATTCTTTTAGTATTTTATCCTCTGTTCTTACTGTCATCTCTTTATTTCAAAATAAAAGATGCAGGAGAGGTAAGCCAGTACTGCAGAAGTTTTAAAATGCATATTTGCCGAAAGAGCGCTTTATGCAGTGTGCAGTGTTCTGTAGCTGCCTAACAGTGCCTTACATAATTGATCTTTTGCTTTCATCTGTTGCCTTTTTGGAAGGAAAAAAGGAGAAACTTTAGGCAATTTATCTGAAAATTAATTATACTAAGGAATAAATGAGAGGCTAAACAAAATGCTTTCAGAAGTTGCAGTAATGATGTTAGTTTTGTTTTGTTTTGTTTGGTTTGGTTTGGTTTGGTTTGGTTTGGTTTGGTTTGGTTTGGTTTGGTTTGGTTTGGTTTGGTTTGGTTTGTTTTAATTCAAAAGCTTTAAGGAAAGGGTGATTAAAAAAGAATGCTCATTCCTGGTACAATGTAACCCTGAAAAATCTTTCTTATTTCTACAGTATACGAGAAAGGGACAGCAATGGCTCCTATGCCCTGTGCCTACTGAGTGATGGAAAAGTACTGCACTATCGTATTGACAGAGATAAGACAGGAAAGCTCTCCATACCAGATGGAAAAAGATTTGACACCCTGTGGCAGGTCTGTTAAATTTGGATCACCTGGATGTCTGTCATCACATTTCCATATAACTGACCAAGGCAACACTGTTTTATTTTGTCTTGTGACAATAGTCTTTGGCTAAAACCAACATGTTTTGGCAGGTTATTTGCCGTATATTTAAACATTGTGTGGTTTCTGTACATGAAGAAAATATATGTTAATATAGAAAGCTATGTGTGTGTAGAGAGTTTCATCATTTTTAAATGTGATGCTTCAGCCTGGCCGAGTTCAAAACTGTGATTAATTATTCATCTAGTTCAACATTCTCTAGAATGAAAGTCCGTTTGCAGGTAACCATTTTCAATAATAGATATTCTTGGCTTAGTCTTGCTTAAGTCCTTTATCACGGCCACAAACAGAATTCCAGCAAGCAAAAAGAGCATGGTTTAAGATGTTGCACACATAATGCAGTCTTTAGCGTTGAAACTGTCTACCTTCAAGTCTGCTAAAGCATGGCTTGCTGAGGCTTACCACCAAAATTTGTCTGAATGTTGGTAAAGATTAAGCAATTAAGAAGTCCATAGCTGACTATGCCATAGTTGATACTAAAACTGAGTACTGGTGAAATGACTGTGTAAATTGAAACTACTAAGGGAATTGAAATCCCTGCAGAAATCTATGTCCTCTTGCTTAAAAATCTATTAAAATTAGTAAAGTGAGTCACCGATCTAAAATATGAATCTTTGCTTGCGTACATTAATTCTTAGCATTTTTGTAAGTGTCCTATGTATTTCTTTCCTGATGTCACTGGAAATTAAAAAGCAGCTCTGCTATCTTACAATTTTTGTGAACATGTGTGCAATTCTTACTTCTCCTCTATACCCAAAGAGAAAATAGCACTGACAAACCTGTAAAAAAATGATGTGGAGGGGACAGTCAGGGAGCACAAATGGCCACAGCTACTGGTGCAATACATTTATTAACTGTGCACATCCCATTGTAGTTCTAAAGTCCAAATAAAGCATTGCATATTAGGGCAATACTTGCACTGTAATTATGCTCCAAACCACCCCCACCCCCCCCCCCCCCCCCCCCAAAAAAAAAAAAAAAAAAAAAAAGGGAGTGGGACCTTGGAGACATAAAAAACGTTATTTGCACAGAGTTACAAAGCTATTTAGTAGCAGAACAAGGGGGAAATACCAACCCTTACAAATCCAGTTTCTGGATCATGTTGCACATTTATCCACAAGGTTACTTCAGAAAACATGCACCCCTGCTAATTAGAAATAAAGTAAAGAACATGTGCAGTAAAGATCTGCTGTATGCCAAGATCATTTGTTGTAATACATATCAATTATACACACATTTCTAAAGAGACAATATATTTAATTATATCACCCTGATATTTTCATATCTTTTTCTCTCATTATTTCTTTTTTTTTTCCTCCCCTCTCATTCTGCTAGTTAGTTGAACATTATTCATACAAACCAGATGGATTATTGAGGGTTCTTACCATTCCTTGTCCACAACATGCCTCAGAAAATGGTGAGTTATTCCTATTATTTTTATATGTGTTGAAAAACATGATCGTTAGGAAAAATATGTGTGAATTTTTCCCACTTGCCATATAGTTGGGTGCAGATTTTCCACTTTTTCAAATGAGGCAGTATCTGCCAGACTGTGCATGATGGAGGCAGATCTTTGTAACTTAAGGCTACCCTGTCAAATCACTGCTGGGTCTAAATTATTGTTCGATCAGAAACACGCTTTGCTGCTCAAAGTGGCGGTGTGTGTTACTTGGACCACAAACACGGACAAGGGGGTTTTCTCCAGTGGTTCTTACTCCAAGCTGAAGCAGGCACAGCAGCAGCGCTGCTGCAGGAATTCGGGCTGGGCGAAGTGAGTCCCGCGTGTTGGGGGAGCAGGGCGGAGCCAGGCACCGGCTGAACCTGACACTGAAAGTCGGGTCAGAGAGGCATTCCTTAGTACCTTGTGGGAAAAGAGAAGAGGTGGAAAGTGTCAGTGTACTTTTTATCCCTTTTCTTCTCTAATGTCCTGTCATACCGAAGAGACATTGTCCTCCCTCTTGCCCTAACTGAAAAGGAAAAAGTGATGCATCTGACTGATCTTTACCCAACCTGTGCGCTTCCAGAACTGGTTTTCTCTCTCTAAGGCCTTCTGTCATTCTAACTGGATACCAGTGCCATGGTGAGAGTATAAAGAATAATAGAATATAATAATAGAACCATTTATGTTGGAAAATACACTCAAGTCCAAGCCTGAAGTTTTTACTTTTTCCATGCCTTTGAATCACTACATGATTGATTTTTCTACCATTATTTTCCTTCTCCTTTGAACCATTTAGGTTCTGCACTTACTTTTGTCTCTGTGGCAGGAAGTATCAGAGTCTGCTACATATAAGAGACAAAACCAAAGCAGAGAGTCCAAGAGAAACATTGTAATGTGATCTAAAATCTAGACAGTTGATCCTCTCTGTAAAATTCTGTGTTCTTAACACAAAGTTCTCACCTTGCTCGGTATCATTTTACATTTGATTCATTTGCAGATACTCTTGGTTTTAATACTCAGCCTTCTTCTGGAACACTCCCTAAGGTAAGTGGAGGTGGTTGTACAACAACAGCATTCATTTGAGAAGGATTATAGTCACCCATACTGTTCTAAGAATACCAATTCTTGGGTATTATTTAATCTGTTAGTTTATTTTTCTAGGGTTATAAACAGTGAGTTGAAAAGAAATTTAACATATTCTATCGTGGTATTACTTTCATCAGTGTTTTGGATGTGCTAATCATAATTTAATTTTGTGAACCTCTTTTACACATATAATGTATGTGAAAAAATGGCATTTTACATAGGCAGTATGCCTCATTGATGGTCATATTCTATAATGATTGTATCAACACTAGGAGGAGAGATACCACATTGCTTGCATCGTTCACTTTGAGAATCTGCTGGCTGAAGAGGAAAAGGAAGTTCAATTTATTTTCAGATTTGGTCTGTGCAGTTAACATCAGACTTTGCACAAGGGTTTCATTTCTTATGCACTGCATTAGGGGTGATTCTTTCATGCACTCCATGAAGAGTGAGCGAGTCCACCTGTTATTATAATTACCTAAATTCTCGAAGTCCATTGGCTACAGAAGCCACCTGAGGTATGATACATCCACAGAATCACATAATACTGTCTTGTTCAATGTAGTTGATCTCATCTGAAATAGAGAATTAATTTTAGTTTTTCCCCTGCATTCGCACTTAATCATCCTAGGTCATTATCTGGATGAAGTCCAACATTACTGAAAAAAAAAAATTTTTTAAAAAATCAAATAAGCAATTATCTCTATTTCAATACAATTGACTCCTAGCAGGCCTGTGAACAGCTACTCTCATATCTTCACTTCTGAAAATCAGGTACCTTTTTAAATAATTGGAAATTAAGCAACAAAGTCAGTCTCTTTTAAATCAAAAATATTTTAAAATTTATTACTTATTTATTTAAAGAAGGTTTGTATCTGTGCCATTTACAAGGATATCCATGAAGTTTAAACACACACAAGAAAACATACATATCATCTGGTATACATGCAGTTGTAGAGATAGGGTAAGCACATTCACTGTGGTAATAATACTGTCTACACTTCTTAATAACCACAGAAAAATTCACAGTATAAGTGTAACTGCTACTGTTTAAGACTTGCCATGACAGCTAAAAGAAAGTCACCAAAGCTAAGTGAAAGTGCATATTTTGCAAATAGTCTACTGAAACATTGTTTTAAGCTTTAATAAATTTGACTTTTTGAACTTGAATATTTGATATTTCTTTGGGACTTTTTAAAAATGAGACTGCTAAATTATTTTCTTGTAATATAAACATACAAAATGGAAAATTTTAAATAACTATTACTGTTCATGGAGCTCAAAGTCTTCACTTAATATTTCCAGGTTCTTGCACATTAATATTTTTTGCAAAAGCAGTAACTCATGAAGATTTTTATTATGCCTGAAATACAATTATTCAGATTACACAAACAAAACAAAACAAAACAAAAAACCCCAACCAAACAGCCTTAAGAGAAGGAATGCAGTCACGAACATACATAATACAAAGACAATCTTATGTGGAAGATATGCAATCTATCTTCATATTATTTACACAATGATAATTGACATTTAGGAGTTTCTTACATTTCTAATATACTGCACACATTTTTCTATTCGTGAAAAGCATTGCCAAATTACATAAATTGGAATAATGAATTTTTGAATTAGTTATCAAAAGAATTTTAATAGATTAGAGAAATGTCCTGGGGAAAAAAAAAAAAAAACACAACAAACAGTGAGGCTCAATAGAAGCTAGTGCAAGATATTGCACCTTTAATAGTCAGATATAAATCACAGAACAGCGAGCAGACACAGCTTTTTCAGAGGATGTTATGCCTGCAATGAATCAGAATGGGAACAAGGATGAACAACCACCATGCTGGTAGAGGGAAGGGAAACATCAATGTGTTTCCAGCTTGTTCAACACTGGCAAGGTCTCATCTGAAAGACTTTCACCAGTTTTTGACACTACACTGAAGAATGTTGTCCAACAGGAGATAATCCAGAGCAAGAGAACAGGAAAGATCATAACTTGTGAGCAAGGAAGTAGAGGAACAAAACATAATGGCCAGTTCTAAGCAACAATCTAATACTGGAGCTCACATCCAGACCAATTTTTCCATATTTTTTTCATTTTTATATATATTACAGCCTAAAACACAGTGGTGTTCTTACAAAGTCTTAGTGCAACAGCATGCCCAAATCTGAAGTTTTGAATTTAAGAAGGTGCATGAAATGTAGAAAGATCTGCTGGACAATATGCAAGGCAGGCTGTCCAAATGATTTATCTGTAAACTGTTGGTTATAAGGGCTTTGAGTAAAATTTACATTAGTAACATAAATCTACATGAGATTTGTTGAGTATTTGCTATTGTTCCATGGACAAATTTGGCTTCACAAAATGCTTAAGTTTATTGTAATATGGACATCTCCTCTTCAGTGATATTAATATGCTTCCCGTGCAAAAGAAAGAACTATGCTAAATGTTTGTATAGAAGCTAGTTTTCTATGCAGAATATGGAGAATTGCTTGTTCTTGCTTCTCCCAAAACATGCATGGACTGGGATGTTTTTTGCTTTTCACCAGAGGCTCCATAGCTAAGTTTAAGGTGATTTTGATGCCTTCCATTTTGTAATTACTTTTTTTCCTCCCTGCAATCAATTTCATCGCTATATATATGTAAACTGGCAGAGGAGTTTTTGAAATGAGTCTTCAATTTTCCAGCTGATGACATTATAATGAAACAGCCAAATTCTGGCCATTTCCCAAATTCTCCTCTTAACCTTTCTCAGTATTTTGTTTAGTCAGTCTTTCAGGTGGTTGTAATAGACCCAAACTTTATGAGTACAGCCTAACTGTAGCTAGTTGTGGTGCCCGATGAAGAATTCATCTCTACATTCATTTGTATGTCTAATACAAACATGTGAGTTAAGTGGTATTACCATCACTACAGGTGGTTGCTTACCCAAGAGCTGGGAGATACCCCCTGTTGAAAAAGTATAATGACAACCACTCTCAGCTTGTGCAAAAGAGTGCTTGACTTCTTAGAGAATTTATCTATTGGAAAACAGTTACTAAGTAGTACTTCAGGTTTAATTTATTCCCAATATGGAAAAAAAATTAATTAAGTAAAAGAAAATAGCTGACTTAGTAACCTTTTTCAGTATGCAGTATACTGAATTTTTGTGTATGAAGAATGTCAAGCATCAAAAGCTTTCTGTTCTTCCAGCAGTAACAGGGAGCACATAGCTATCCTTGCTGTCTTGAAACAAAAGACACCTTTTTAATATGAATCAGACATTTTCTTTTAAAAGAAAACTAGGAAATATACCAATCCTATCAATTAAAAAATATATCTTTTCAGAAAATAAGAAGTCCAAATGGGATATTAAAAAGTTCAGAACATCTAGGTGAGTTCAAAGGCTGTTTAAAGTGACTGAGAATGTGGCTCAGATTATTGTTTTATCCCCAGCATCAGTCTAAGTGTTTGAACAATAAGTGCTCCATCTCAGTTTTTAATATTCAAATGTGATCTCTCAGTGGCCCCTGGAAATGCTAATTTGTCTCTTTTAATTAAGTTAACGTGTTCTTGTATAATATATTTGCATATCTTTTAAAGGTATCTTTACACAGAACATAAGTGCATGCATAAAATGTAAAGCCCGTTCCTTTTCGTTTGGAATTAATATTACATTGCATGCTTTCTGCTTCAATAACCACATTGTTTGTTGTATGACCAAGGTGCACTTCAAATTTTGCTCGATACATCAGTCATAGTTTCAGACATGAAAGTTATCTACTCATTTCTAATTATCTTTGGGGGTGGGGGAAGGGGAATGAAGTTCAGTGACAGAGGCAGGAGAAACATACAACATACTCTGTAAATAAAGATCTGAATGAAAGGCAGTGCATTATTAAAAACTATCTTAAGGTATGTCTACAGGTTTGGGATGGTTTGACAGTAATATAGATGAAAGAAAATTTCACACCAAGATTTCCCCTACTGCGTTTGTTTGGTGGATCATATGTGTTCTCACCGGCACAGGCAACAGATGGTTTGGGAGTGTTTTGCTGCTTTAGAGTGTTTTGTTTTGTGAAATACCTTTAGCTATTTTCATGACACATTTACTGTTCCTCTTTGACATTGTGGTTTCTAGAGTTGGGCAGGAGGTGGAATTATCTCGAGACTCAAATCGTACACCTTTCCAAAGGCTGGCAGCAAAAAGGTGCCTCATATATTTTTTTTAGGTTTTTGACTGAGTTAAAAATACTTAAATGACTAATTTCTCTTTCTTCTCTCCTCTTTTCACTTGCTGTCTTGACTACTAACAACTAGATTGTGGAGATTTTCTGAGCTTTCTGCAACTATCCTAATCATCTGCATCATTATGGGCTTTATTTTATAACTGAAGCAATGGGTTTGAAGGAGTTCTAAAAATAGAGGGACTCTTTTTATTTAATTTCTGGCATATCAAAATAATGCAGATCTCAATATTTCTGCAAATGAAAGTGATAAAATATTTTTCAAAACCACTTAGTTATAGCAGAATGAGCTTACATTTCTACGCTCCTTCCTAATCAGAAAATTGCCTTGCTTACACAATTATGTTATTACTGAGCACATTTGGGGAACAATAAAAACAACAAAATACATACTTACATAACCTATATGCACAAATCTTGTTATGCATTCACTTACATTTAGGCAAGTGAAAAATATCACAAGACCAAGCAGAATGGGAAAATTGGCAAGATGCCAGGGAGCCAAGGGGACCCCAGCCCTGTCCTAGTGAAAATGCTTCTGCATGGTCAAAAACTGGTGCTTTCCAGTAATTGATGTAGTTCTGAAGCATGTAGCTATGAGTTCATTTGCATGCTGAGAATAATATGTATGCCCCTATTTGATCCACGAGTCTCTCCTTATGTTTAATGATTTACTTCCAGTTGCTCTTCAACAAAAACAAGCAGGCATTAAATGCCCTAGAGGTATGCTACTGTTCAGAGTGAAAAGCTGTGTTTGATATATACTGTATTTGATAATCTTGTTAAATAACAAATATTCTTTTCCTACAGCTTCAGTTCGCTTTTATGCTGAAATACCAACAGCTGCTGTCAGCTGTGTATCCCTGCAGGACCCACACCTCTTTTTCAAAGTGTCTTTATCATATATGAGTACAGACACAGTCTCACAATCTGCTCTCAATCCTCTGAAATACAATGCCAAACTATCACACATTTTGGGTTGATTCAGAAAAATGAGTGTGGGGTCTGAATTCCGTAGACATATTTTTGGTCACACTGCTGTCTGTTAACCTGGTAAAACCTGTGTCTTGTTCTGGTCACTTTCTGCTATCAAACACCTATTTCCTGCTTTCTGGACAATGTGCACAGAGTAGAGACTGAAGCATTGGCAGAGTAAAACAAATAATTTAAGAAAATATTTTCAGAAACCTGTTTTGATCACCATTTGTGTGTACTTTATCTTGAATATTCAGACTCACATCATACTGCCAGATTTTAGACTCTAGACAAAAGTTGTGCTCTGAACAATTCAAAGATTTACCATTCATTAACTCCAACAAGCAGAGTTTACTTTAGACCTGGTTAATTACAAAATTACTTCTACTACGTCCAAAGTTTTCAGATAGTAAAGCAGAAAAAATATATTTATTCATTTTGGGGATTTTTTAAAATTTTATTTCACAATTGCGCCATTAAATTTCAGGATCCAGATAAAAATTTTTCAGTCTGTTTTATTACTGTGTCAATTTAGACAATTTAAGTGAAATCCTGCCACCTAGTGGCAACTGAGATGCCTTAGCCGAAGCTCCTATCATGGCTAATGAGATGTTTGTCACGCAGTATTTAGCTATTAATTTTTAATAAAATAACTTTATCAGGATTTTATGGTCTGCATTTTTCCAACCAGAGTTGTTAACCTGAAAGAATATTGCTCTTGCTGTACAAATTGCCTTCACAAGAATATCACTATGCTATTTACTACAAAATTTTAATCGTAACAGTAAAAGTCAGATTTAGAGTAGTCGGAACCATTTCATTCATATGTGGCATTTTAAAAAGGCTTCTCTAGAGGACTCTTTTCTTGTATTCCTTTTTATTGGTTAAATAAATCCATGGTCATCTTGCCCATTATCTGTTTCTTATGAGAATACAAGAAGTAATATAGATGTATTAGGACAAATATAGTTTCATTCAAAAAAAAAAAAAGATCTGCAGGATTATACTTGCTGTTTTAAAAGTGTATGGCAGAAAGGACTCTGCATTTAAATGGTAGTTAAATAAGAAGGAAATTACATTTTACCATCACTCAGATCACTGTATATGCAACAATGCATACCTCCTGCCTTATTTCTAGTCAGTCATGCTTAACTTTAAGAGAAAAAAAACTCCAATTCCTGGAAGAAAATTATAATCAAATTTATGCAGGGTGCTACATGCTATGAATACATGACTGGCAGGACTAAAGAAAAATATTTGAGGTTTTCTGAGTGCTGCACAATTTTTCCAAATTGCTAATAGGAATAGAAGCTGAAAAATGCATGTGAAATACTAAACTGAAGTTCAACCAGAAATCATAGAATCACAGAATGTTAAGGCTTTTAAGAACATCTAGTCCCAGCCTCCTCTGTCATGAGCAGAGACCCCTTCTGCTAAACCTGGTTGTTCAAGGCCTTATCCAATCTCTCCTTGAAAACTTCCAGGATGTGTCATCCACAGCCTCCCCTCACAACCTATTCCTGTGCCTGAACACCCTCATAGTAAGGAATTCCTTCCTATTATCTAAGCTGAATTTTCCCTCCTTCAGTTTGTACCTATTACTCTTTGTCCTGTCAGTTTCTGAGGAAGCGTCCCCCTCCGTCTTCCCTCCAGGCCCCCTTCAGATTCTGGGAGGTTCTTATGAGGTCTTCACACAACCATCCCTTCTCTAGGGTGAACAGCCTCAACTTCCTCAGCCTGTCTTTGTAGGGTAGGTGCTCCAGGTGCTCCTTTATCAATTTTGTGGACTTGCTTCACCTGTTCCACATCCTTCCCATGTTGGGGGCACCAAAGCTGGATGCAGCACTCCAGGTGGGGTCTCACCACAGTGGAGTTAAAGGGCAGAATCTCCTTCCTCACTCTGCTTGCCACACTGCTTTGGATATTGACTTTTTCGTAAGCCAAAGTCTTTTTCTCAGGGCTGCTCTCAATCACTTCTCTGCCCAACCTGTAGGTGTGTCTAGGATCGCCTCAGCTCAGGTGTAGGACTTTGCACTTGGATTCATTGAACTTCATGAATTTCACACAGGTCCACCTCTCAAGCTTGTCCAGGTCCCTCTGTATGGCATCCCTTCACTCCAGTGTGACTGCATCACACAGCACAGTGTTGTCAGGGAACTTGTTAAGGCTGCATTCAATCCAACTGTCTGTGCAACCAACAAAGATGCTGAGCAGCATTGGCCCCTGTACTGACCCCTGCAGAGACCACTTGTTGCTGGTCTCCACGTGGATACTGGGGCCTTGAACACCATTCTTCATATGTGATCATCCAGCCAATTCTTTATCCACCAAGTGGTTCATCCATCAAAATCCACCTCTCCAATTTAGGGATAAGGATTTCATACAGAATAGCGTCAAACATTTTCCATAAATCAGATAGACAGTGTAAGCTTTTCTGCCCCATTAACCAGTGCTGTAGCCCTGTCATAGAAGGCCACCAAATTGACCCAGACTGTTGGGTGTCCCCTTAGTAAAGTCATGTTGGCTGTTACCAAACACGACTTTTTTCCCCATGTGACTTAGCCTAGTTTTCAGGAGAATCTGCTGCATGATTTTGCCTGGTACAATGTAAGACTAACTCGTCTGTAGATCCCTAGGTCCTTTGCTTTTCCTTTTTTAAAAATGGGGGTCATGTCTCCTTTTTTACAATCATCAGAGAATTTACCTCACTGCCACAATTTTTCAAAAATTACTATGCTTTAGCAACTTTGACTGACAATCTCATTGGGTCTCATGAGCTTGTACACATTCAAGTTCCTTTGATGATCACACATCTGATCCTCTCCTACAGTGGACTTAGGTTGTTCAGTCTTCCAGTCCCCACATTTTCTTTTCTTTTCTCAACTTGGGCAGTGTGGCTACAGCACTTGTCATTGAATACTGCAGCATGGAAGTCACTGAAAACCTCAGGCTTCTCTTTGTCCAGGGTAGCCAAGTCTCTCATTTCTTTCCAGAGAGGAAATAAGAAATATTAATGAAAAAGACATTACTAAGCTATTTAATCTGCAACAATTCCATCTGCAACAATTAGAAATAACATTCTACACATATTAACCAAACTAAGTAATGTTAAATAAGACACTATGATTCTTCTTAAACATGAGTAGCTCTCTGAGAAAGAGAACCCATTTTATTATGTCTGGTATCACTGTATGATTTCCAGTTCACAGCTGTAGAGCTTTATTCACAAGCATGGAAGTGATACGCTCTTTTTTTTTTTTTTTTTTTTTTTTTTTTTTTTTTTTTTTTTTTTTTTTTTTTTTAAATGCCGTTGCTGAACAAGAGCATACAATCCTTTCGGATTTTTTGTTGTTCTTGTTCTTGAATTGCAAAAATCAGGAATGTCTCATGAGTCTAGATTAGCTATGTCTTGTCCAGAGCTATGTTTTTACCCACTGTCCCTCACTGGTGAATGGATTCTTGAGGTGTACAAAATTTGGTGTACATTAATTATGTTTTGCCAGTTCAAAGTATGCCAGTTGACTTCCAGTCTTAATGAGGGTTTGGGGTTAGTGAATTGCCTGTGTGGAATAGAGTGACACAGGCCTTGGAAAGCTGTCAGAGTGAATCAGTCTAGAAAAACAAAACTAAAGCTGAGTATCTTGGTTTATACTTTCATTTACCTCAAAAACAGTAGATCAGTCAGTTTGTTCCTTGACATATCCCAGAGCTATCTCGGAAGTTTTGTGGCTTACCTTGACAGCAAATGGCCTTTTAGTACTCTTCCAAGTCAGAAATATTACCCTTACTGTGCCTGATGTCAATGTGCTCATCCTACTAGGCCAGAATATTGCTGAAAACTGGCTTCCTACACATGGCTTGCAGTAAAACCTATGTAGTGAAACCTTTTCTATTTCATCCAGCTGGGCAGATAACGTCATCATGACTTCAAAGTCGGTACTTCCCAGGTCAGGTATTTACCCTACTAAATGCAGTTTCTAAATGATAAAACGTCTATTGCATCCAATAGTTCACTGTAGGAAACTTCACAGTTTGTGTTTGTGTTGGAAAGGACCTTAAAGATTATTTTGTTTCAATCCCTTTGCCATGGGCAGGGACAGCTTTGACTAGAGCTTTGTTTCTCTTTGCTTGAAAAGAAACTAACCTGCAGAAATAGGTTCTGTAATTCCATGTTCCCAACAGCTCACAAACAGAAATCACCAGAATAGTAGTTTCTCTCATCTATACTTTATTGTGCCATACCCAGGCAAGAAGCTCCAGAACACACAATGGATGAGATGGTTTGTGTACTCCATATTACTCCTCTGACAAGCATAAAGGTAGAGGAATTGTATTTGAACCAGATGCTTAATTAAGTAAGTAATCATGTCCCTCCTCAGAGCAGACAGAGAGGCCTAATACCTGGTCCATGATATTTGTCCCTGATGTTACACAAGCCTGTTACGACAGTTGCTTCTACTTCTTTAAAATAGAGTTCAGTTGCTTCCACTTCTTCAAAACCGAGTTCTTCTGTATTATCCACAAGAGAAACAGGAAATTGTTTTTTGTTTTCATCTGTGCTAGTAATTTCTCTATGGCCTAGATAGGGGGCAAGATAACTTGAAGAAGGAGGAAGGATAGATTAAAGAGAAATCCTTTTGCCTACTTGTGTTACATGGCAAATTTGAAGAGAGCATGTAAATTTAATATCTGCAGAATAAGATTTGTGCATGACCCTCTGCAGTTAATTCTCTCTTATTTAATGCTCTGAAATATTTTTAATATCTTTCTGTGCTTTTGGCCTGCTCTAACAATAACCTCCAGAATGAAATAACCTCTTTTGGATCCCTTTCTTTCTGATTCTCACCTATGGGTCTCTTGCAAACATTATGCCAAAATTCTTGGCGGAAAAGTGCTTTAAACTTACCTATTCATTGTTAAACAGAAAAAACTTTATTTGTGTGCTACAGCTTCAGTCAACTATCGGCCACCCACCAGAAGAAGCACCTTTTAATCCTTATGTGCTGCAAAGGAACAGAGGTCTTACAGGAGCAGAAAGAGGTAGGCAGAGTAATATATATCATTAATACAATTTTTTTTCCTTATGGCAGAGCTCTCTCTCAATCCTTATTTCTTTTTTCTTGCATATATTTTGCATTTTATTATGTATTGGTATAGGCACTACCATAACTCAAGCCTGGTAGCTGAAGATGCCAGAGGTCACCATCTATAACTAAAATTATTTAGCAGCAACACCATTTTCCATTTTAAAGTGGAGTATTATTTCCTGGACTCTAAAAACTATATCCTTGCATGTCACAAAAAGAATTGTGCCCTGCTGCATCCACAGTGCCAAGCATAATGCAATTAAAGTTTGGTGCCTAAGAATGAAGTGCATATAAGGCAGCATTCTGAGTGAAGAACTGTGTGAGGTAACTAATGGGAGGCACTAAGGAGGAGGGCCAACCTTTAACCCTCATTTTGTCAAGGAATCTCCTGGTTTCATCCTGCACAGCTACCATCAGTAGCTACCGCATATCACCAGGGGAAGGCCACTGTCTTTTGGTGTGCTCTGAAACGCATATAGATGGACTGCATGTGTTTTTTTATAATGCCCTTACAAATCAAACACTTATGATCTTGAGCACAGTAAAGATGACTGTATTAGCTGTGGCAGCAAAAATGTCTGAAATCATGTCTAATTTTTGCATTGTTTGAACTGCAGGTGATCAGAGAGAGGCCTTACCCATGGATACTGAGGTCTATGAAAGTCCATATGCCGATCCAGATGAAATTAAACCAAAAAATGTCACTCTTGACAGGAAATTGTTGACTTTGGAGGAAGGTGAACTTGGCTCTGGCAATTTTGGTACTGTAAAGAAAGGGTTCTATAAAATGAAAAAGTGAGTGTTGCCTTCGGTTTTCATGCAATCTAATATGTAAAAGCTTTAGCCTTTATTTTTTTGGTGCAGCAGTAATCTTTGCATGTCATTTGGGGTGACAGACTGTAACTAATTTGGGCTAATATTCACCAATTTCTCTCTTTCTATGTCTTCTTATGCACTCATTTTTTTTCTGTATAGTGGGAAAGTGCTGTTTATTACTATTTTCTCTCCTGACGGGTGTAGTAGAGTGCAAATTCCACTGCCTATCTCCAAGGTTTGCAAAAGTCCTCTTTCACAGTATTTTCCATCTGCACAACATCTCTGTCAGAAAATGTGGAGGGTGCCATGGACAGTTTACCTATAGCAAAGAGAGTTTTTCCTGAAGTGTGATAAATATCAGTATCTGAAGCTGGAATGTTGATTTTCAGGAAGAACATGTTGTAAGATCTTCTATCATGTCATGTCAGTAGGAACTGATCCTGGTGTTACTTAACTCTTCACGCATTTTCATAGTAAAATGATATCAGTATGCTGTTTATGTGCATGGACTGATTATGTACACACTCTCATCTCTTGAAGTTGGAGACATTTCTTTAACCTAGGTTTTCAGAGGCAGAAAGGATTTCTATTTTTCCGATATAGGCTGTAGGGATTTGAAGGGCTCCGCTCTCAGCTTGTGTATATTTTAATCTTGTTTCACACCTGAGCTATGTTGATCTCATCAGTCACTCTTTCAGTTTGCTGTGTGAATGGAAGCTGCAGGATTTCAGAGCACTGCCTTGGCAATGCTGCATGTTCCAGTCTCACCCTCAAAACACCCCAGTGCTTAGAGAGCTCTTTATAGCTTTTCTTGCCAGAACGGCTTTAGGCCATTTTTGCCCAACTGGACAAGGAAATTTTGTCCAGTGTGGGTTTTTTCAGGCTTCTTTAGGCATTTTTATGACAATCTGTAATTTTCTTGGATTCTTTTCATTCTTACTCTTTTGCTTAGCTGTCTTCTGAGCATTTGATAGAGGGATGTTCCTGTTATGGCTGGGTTTTTTTCTCCTCTGAGTGTCAATTCTGTCTTTTGTCACAATTTGTATTATGTGAATGGAAACATCTGATGAAGATTGTGTGCATCAGTGTACAGATTTTTCAGCAACTAGTCTTAGAACTGGATTCTCTTTTGCAGGGGTGCCAAGCCTGTGGCTGTAAAAATTCTGAAGAATGAGAGTAATGATCCAGCCATAAAGGATGAATTACTGAGAGAAGCAAATGTAATGCAGCAACTGGATAATCCATATATTGTCCGAATGATAGGTATATGTGAAGCTGAGGCCTGGATGTTAGTAATGGAAATGGCTGAACTTGGGCCATTGAACAAATTTTTGCAAAAAAATAGGTACATAAACTTTGATTCCATTCCATAGGATACAGTTCCTTTCTTTTATTTTTTTCTTTTTCTTTAAGGACAATTAAAATTGATAGGTTGTTAATGTAATAATTAATGATTGTAGTTATTCTTCAATGGAACATCTCTCCAAACTGTCAAATATTTCTGCCAAAATAGAGTACTTTGAATAAATGAAAGACTTTTCACATATCCTTCAACCTCACCTTTATTGATGTGATCACATACCATCTTGCCCAGGACAGGAGACAAGATTGCCTTTTCTAATTGAAACTTACCTAAATGTAGGTGAATCAGGTTCCCAGTGTAATGTGGACAAATTCAGAGTAAAGATTTGTATTTGAACTCTGTGAAAAGTCATGAAAATGAACTACTGACCTCTTTAAAATTCGATTGTGATTTTCAGACATGTCACAGAGAAGAATATAACAGAGCTGGTGCATCAGGTTTCCATGGGGATGAAATACCTGGAGGAGAATAATTTTGTTCATAGGGATCTGGCTGCAAGAAATGTGCTGTTAGTCACCCAACATTATGCCAAAATTAGTGACTTTGGACTTTCTAAAGCTCTTAGTGCTGATGAAAATTATTACAAGGTAAGGTCTGAACACAACATGAAAACTGTGTAGTAGTATACCTTAATAAGGATATTTTCAGTTGAAATGCAGTCAAATATTGGAAATATGTATCATTCATTATTTTATAACCTGATATTAGCTTACCAAATTCAAAATATCTCATCAACATTAGGAGACACGTAGGGAAGAAAAACTTGTCCCTCCTTTTACTTGTCTACTTTCATTTACTTTTGAAAAACTTGTCATTAGAAGATTGAAAGTTATTGTGGAAATGAAATACTACCTTATATAAAAGGGGGAAAATGTGTTTGTTGCAAAACAGTTCTCATCATGTCCAAGAAAAATGTAGGCTAGCGCTAATACACTGTCTTATAGAAAAGAATTAGGGGAGGTTTTTGAAAGAATACTGTTGTTAAATAATAAATTAACCTAAGCAAAATTTGTTTATCTTGGTTTTAAATTCCTTAGACCTCTGTATATCTCAAGTCATTAAAATAATTGCAACATTTAATAAGGTAAAAAGGTGGGAGAGAAAGGCTGTTATCATGTCTGTATTGGTTTTCCTGATTGTCTTGGTTTTGAAAGACAGTTTTTTGCCAAGGAAAGCTAGATCCTCCCTTGGAATGGAGAATGTAAACCCCTTTCCCTCCAAATTATTATAATTTTTGCCATTAGGGGCTTTCAGGCAAAAATATGGAAATAGGAGTAACAGTTCTTTGCTAGGAATATTAAAAAAAAAAAAAAAAAAAAAAAAAAAAAAACCCACACTAATGTAGTAGTACAAAAAAACAAGCAAGAAAACAAACAAAAATCCTGGGGGCAAAAAAAAAAAACCCTGACAGGGTCAGGGATACGACCTGATACCTTGTTGGTCTGGCTGTTGGAAGCAGTCCAAATAAATCCTCCTGGAGTAACAGATGTGGTTCTGTGGAGTAGAGATGGTTCTGTAGAAAGTCCAGTGGTGACGAGATGGGTCCAGCCTTCCTCCGGGAATCCAGTGGAAAAACCAGATCCCTTGTGTCCTTCAGTCCCAGTTTTTATCTAGCTAGGAACAGCTGGCTCCTCCCACCACCTCCCCCGCACTGTGTGGAGCATCTCACAATGGGATGATGGAATGTGTAATGTCATTGGTAGGCCCTAATGGCCCATTATCAGAAGATGTCCCCTTGGAGGATGGAGGAGTGGTGAAAGAGATAAGAAACATTCCCCTACCTAGTTTTAATAGCTGGGCCATTATAAGAAGGCATCCGCCCCCCCTGCCCCCTGGAGTTAGAGGAGAAGGATAAAACATCTCCCAAAAACCAATTTGCAACAGATGAAATAGAATACACATTTTTAGGTTACATAATCCAATACACTGATATACTCCTGCAATTCAAAATACTTCTTCCTTCTGCTTATTCCCTTTTATCAGCTCTTTGAAAGTAGTAACTGCTGAAACACTGCAGAGGAGAAGCAAGCACATGATTCCTACTGATTATCTCCCTGCATAGGAGCCGTAGTCACTGCTGTCAGAGAAGGCATCTTAAATCACTCCACTAGCCTGGCCAGAGACACTTGTCAATCCTAATCTCAGAGCCTTGAGAATTAGTATCAAAGTCCATTTTCTTTACAACTCCACAGGATGTAGTGGGGTCCTGTCACCACATCCAGCACTGTATAGGCAGAGCTTGACACTTGAATGGTCATAATGTAGTATTATGGCATAAATTGGGTAAAAGGTGGTTTGCCACAAGGCAGTCACTGTGCTTTGAAACAGAGCGCCCGCTTCAACCATCTGGACATGTCTCTTACCCTTTGTGACAGCCAAATGGGAAAAACTGCTTCTAAAGAGCAACTTTAAATTAAATACCACTAAAAGCATGACTCAAAGTCATTTAGCTATGGGGTTTTTTACCACATGTTTCATTTCAATGCATTATTCTGAAAGTGGAAGATTAGAACAATTTTGTAATAGTTTTGAAGTAGCTGTTACCCATTCCCTCTAATGCTAACTGCATCAGAAATATTATGATACTTAGTACACATGTGTGCAGATCTAAGTTAATGTGAACTATGTGTATTCAGGTTTTGTTTAGTACTTATCATTGCATCTGGTCTGCTTTTTTTCCTTTCTGTTATGATATATTTTAGGCACAAAGTCATGGGAAATGGCCAGTCAAATGGTATGCTCCAGAATGCATGAATTTCTACAAATTTTCTAGCAAAAGTGATGTCTGGAGCTTTGGGGTTTTAATGTGGGAAGCTTTCTCTTATGGACAAAAGCCATATAAGGTGAGTGGTTATATTTGGCCATGCTTTTTCTTTAAAAATTCAGAGCAAATTTGAATTGAAATATATTTCCCTAACTAAAAGGAGTTGCTGCAACAAATGAATTAAAGGATAGCCCAAAAACCAGGTCCAGGCCTCTGTTTGATTTATGCTATCATGTGTGCTATAATAATTTGCAACTTGGATGACTCTTCTGGTCACCCTGTTCCAGGGAATGAAAGGTGGTGAAGTTGCACAGATGATTGAAAGAGGAGAACGAATGGAACGTCCTGAAGTCTGCCCAACAGAAGTCTATAGTCTAATGAAATTGTGTTGGACATACAAGTGAGTGTGATGGGATGCTCTTTTGATAGAAGTATATTTAAACTACATGGTTAATAGCCAGAAGGGGGGTGAGTAAGGGTTACTTCAAAATACATCTTTTCAGCTGTATTTTAGCATACAACCATTCTCCAAGCTGAGAGAATGGTTGAAATTTTCACTTTCAGGCGAAAATTATCTGAGTTATTGAGTGCACTACAAAAAGACAATTTTGTAGCAATTTTGTAGTTTGCTGGAACAGTTATATACAAAATACAGGGTATCATAAAAACGTAAGTCCACAAAAGGGTCAGTCTAATGCATTTTGAAAAGAATGTTTGAAATTAAGCAAATATTTTTGTTTCATTTTGAATAGTGTTTCATTTAATTTTCATTTCCAAGGTTTTAGCTTTTCTAAATTTCAAAGTCATATTGCCAACATGTTCGTTCTATTCCTCAATATTTAATTGTTTTCAGTTGTTTACCTCTGCTCTCATAACTGAATATATTTAAATAGGATCCCACACTGACTTCTTATCAGTGAGAGGCAAAGCATCTATTCAGGTCATGCTTGATTTGTGAGAAACTTTTTTTCTGTTTCCAAACCGTTTAGAAATTAGAATTATGAAATACAGAAAAAAAGCCCCAAAGCCTACCTGATTTTTTAAATTAGTATATTGCAAAAATGTATTAAAACTGTTTTATGATTTATTGTTTTAAACTATTCTGCTGAAGTTACTTTTCACTGTAGGAAGTCTCCAAAATGACTGTAATATCACTGATTCTTCCAGTTCACTATCTGGAGAATAGGTTTGTCCAAAAACTCAACATTAAGGAGCTCTGGTACTTCATTTTTAGGTACCTTGCTTCTTTGGTAGCTTTAATAAACCTAGTATTCTAGAAAGAATGTGAAACCAAAAACTAATTCCTGTCTTTTGGCTGACTCAAGGAATGCTGTAGCAGTTCTATAGTTACAGGATCAGGTTTTGTTATTATTAACAAACATATCATAAAGCATGCTGATTTATTTTTATATATATATATATATATATATATATATATATATATATATATAAGTAAAATATCTTTATTCTTGAAGAGAAAAATTTTAAAAAGAAGGTTCAGGTCAGGCAAAGTAACTATGTCAATATGTAATGTAAAATTGTAAGGGCTTGTTGTCAGTTTAATTGTGCTCTCCAAATAAAAAAACAGTTGCAGATATAAAAGAAAGACTGTACAGTCATATAGTGTGTGGGTAGGCTCCTCTCAGTGTTTCTAACCACTCTGTGTGATGGTACTACCCATTATAAGGCAGATATTGCATGGCAAATATTGTTTTTTTCAGATTATTACTAAAGTAATTGAAGCAGAAAATTAAATGGAGCTGATTTACCATTTCTTTCCTTTAGTACCTCCACCAACCACAAAGTAGCAGTCATGATAGTAAATCCACTGACTGGATGCTCTGTAGTAGTATTTGACAATTGGTATTAATTTCATAGTGTCATTTTTGTAGCCTTAAAATATTGCAAACATCTTTAAATGAGCTGTCACTGAGGTAGGGTCTCGAGGACTGTAAGGCCCATGAAGCATGACAGCTCTGTCCTTCCTGCACAGTGACATTTGTCATCTTTCCACAGTGTTGACGACCGACCAGGATTTGTTGCAGTCGAGATGAGATTACGTAACTACTATTATGACATTTCCCACTAACAGCATGGAGAACAGCAGCTTCCTTCTCTCCAGCCAGCACCCTCTAAAAAGCAGCTCGTTTTCCAAAGCCAAGCAGCCTTGATTTTTTACTTCCATTTTCAACCTGCAAAGCTGATAGCTGAGCCTTGTGTCTGTAAGGTTGCCTTTTCTTACCTTCTACACAAAATCCAGCCCCAGAAGAGTACTGGAAGTGTAAGAGTCTCAAAGTGCACAGCAAGGATGTTAGATAAGATGCTTGTATTTTTGCTACATGCCATTCCATTTTATTTATGCTTCTATTTGCTTTATATTTTGCAGTCCTGTAAAACTTATTTAATGATTTTGAGCCCTCTTCTTCTCCTATATCAGAATGCAGATTGGAATTTGGATTCTCCCCATCAGTATTCTTAGCCTTTAAAGGTATTGAGTTGTTTCAGCCTTCCCTCTCCTCAAGGAAGAATAGCATTTCTCACTATGAAGTAAAAGTGTGCAAGTGTGTCAGACACTTTGACTGATAGTATGTTTGATTTACTCACCAAGTCCCTTTAAACCAAATCACATTCTTCCTAGTAGTGAAATAAACAGAGGGGAACTGGGAGTTCTGACTTTCTAGCGTCATCACATCCTTTAAATATGACCATCTTCTTTTGCTTCTCATCTCATGTGTGGAGCCCAGCTGTTCCTCAGGGAGTTATTTTTTTCCCAGTGAAAGCTGGGAACACAGAGGCTAGATCTCATCTTGGAAGAAAACATACCAGCACCTAAGATGATTCTACTTTTTTACATAAACTCCAACACTGCATTCCTGGAAATACACCTGTGATGGAGCAGCACTTACCTTTCTCTGTGCTCTTCCATCCTTCTCCAGACATATATTTTCTATTTATCTATTTGGGTATACCACAGCTCCTTGTGTTGTATTTTGAGCAGCAATCATTTCTATATTTTCTTCAAAGCTTTCTTAAAAAAGCATCTGTGAGAATTTCACCATGCCTTATGACCTCTAAAGTTAAATTTTACCTCTAGTTCAAATATTTTATGATGAGCATATGGACAAGAAGATTACTTTTGCCAGCTTCAAAATCTTAGTATTTGTCCTGTGGAACAAATCTCTGTGGGCATCTCAGGAAAAGACATTTGTCTCATCACTCTTCTGTAATGCAGCGTGCATCTCCATTAAATTGGGAGTATAGCAGACTAATAACAAATAATGTAATCAACCTCCGATTCTCTTTCTACCCTTAGGTTTTTCTGGCTTAATCTCATTTTAATTATCAAAAGAAACATTTCTATCACTTATTACTCACAAGCAGCTACTTTATTGTCATTTACATATATCTCAGGAATCTACATAGATTTTGTATGCTAGATATACAGATTTTAGAAGAATAAAAAGAATAAGATTTAGAGTTAGATATATTTATTGCATATGGCTAGTTAGAGTATACATGTTTAATTTTTGTGTGAACAGAGTATTCTTAGAAATGCAGTGGTATTGTTTTTCTTTAGTAATTCAATTGTGTGAAGCAATTAAACTGAGAAAGGGTGAAATAATTTTCATAAAAGACAGGACTATAAACAAACGTAGAAGCTACTGGTTTTTTCCCTTTTTACTAGGTTTACCGTCTATTTGTTAAAGAATATCTGGTACCTTCTGGTAGTTTGGTCTTGGCTGTCCAGTGCAAGGCACCACAGGCTACTGGAAGATACTCAGTGCAACAGATCATGTTTCAAATGTGACCAAATATGACTTACCTTAAAGTTTATTTAGTTTCTGTTTTGTTTTTAAGAAACATTTTTCTACAAGACCAGCTTGTGTAGAAGTTAGCCATAGTTATACATAGGTGTTTTGTCACTTTAGCTATATTGCAGAGAATTTATCTTTACATGTGCAATTAGTACACTTATGGGGATACTAGTCATAAAGAAATTGCACAAATCTCTATGGACCAGTGAGTGACGGTACTGAATTTTCTAGAATGCTGTATCTCTCACACTCTTTAAAAGTGATGTCTGATACAACAAACCTGGAGGATTATTTCTCTTTTTCTGTTCTGGGTGAATGTCAACATCACTTCCTGGAGTGTCTTGATTATTTTTAACTTCACTATTACATAATAAAAGTTTACAATGAGAATATAAAGTATAGTGAAATAAATGGATTCAGTTTTAACATTTTAATTAAAGATACTTTTACAAAATATGCTGTCTTAACAAGAATCCGCTCATAATTACATGCTTTGTAAAAAATCCTGATGCTGTGCAGTGTGTTTATACTGAGTTATTGTGATTGTTTTGGAAGACTGGGGTTTTCCTTTTGACAGTGAAAGTTACCCAACAGGACAGACAAAGCCCACTGAAGGCTGGGCTGCTTTTGGAGCAATTCGGGAATAGCAGGAAATTCCAAAAATAATGCACACTGTTATTGCATCTAAGTCTTTTCAAAGTGATTTACAACAATACTGTGATGGAACTGGAAGGTGAGAGATGCCAGGAGTCAGAGCAGGACATCAGCTAGACAAGAATTTCTGCCTTACAGATGCCAATTATGCAGGATTTAAGTCATATTATATGTCATGGAACCTCCCTGAGATGCAGACAGCTGCTCTAGGTATTCTAAAATAAAACCAGCAACATCTTAGTATTTAATTTAGATTTTCTTGCATGCTTGAGTTCTCAGGAAAGCTAAGGCTAGATGGGTGTGAATGTGAATGTGAATAATAAACAAGAAAGGCAGAAAGGTGGACAACTCTTCAAGCAGGTGGGATCTTTAGGGGGACCTTTAGGGGGATCAGTCAATGACTGACCAACTCCATTCTGCTGTGGCTGTTTTCCTGCATAGCAAATCTGGCCTAATCGCTGCACCTTCCCACTTGAGGGGCTGTACAACTGATATGAAGTCTTTTGGCTGTCTGGATCTGGTTTTCTATTTTTAAATTGACTTGTCTCAGAAATACCACTTGGTGATGCAGGCCCACAAGTGATTGTCATGCCAGAGTTAAGGGGTAGAAAACTGCAGCTTGTAGTTAGAGAGGCTGGTGGAGGAGAAGGACCATGCTAAGAGGGCTTTTCACTGGAGGAAAAATGTGTATTTACACCTTTGGCTAGGGCTCAAATTTACAAAATCATTGAGTTTTTGAAGTATGGGAAGCATGTGTCTTTTTCCATAAGGACATACCCAAACATCTTAAAAGCCCTGGTCCAACCTGTCCTTGCTTCTAACATTGTGCAAAAAGGGGACTTTTTATCAGGCAGTGAGAAATACCCATAATTTTCATCCCTGAAATCATCACAGTCAGCGCTGCCAGTGTGCCGAAGAACCTATCTGCAGGCAGCCAGGCCTGCACAGCCAGGTTGTGCACCAGGGCAGCAGTGTGTCTTTGCCCCAGCCCTGCCAGGAGGTGGCAATGCCTGAACACGGTTGGAGTGTTTTCTGGCCATTTCTGGCACTCTCCACTCCGCCCCGGTTGTTGTTGTGCCTGCGTGTTAGAGAGGATACACTCTCTTTGCTCCTTGCTGTGAAGCAATGTTGCATGTGAGGACGAATCATCATTTATTTATATGGTGAATAGTCAGCTGTGGATGATTAACAAAGACTTCTGAGACTCAGTGTCCACTTGTCTTTTGAGTGATCGCAGCAGTGAGAGAATGCATGCAGAAAGATACAGACTACACCCCCCCACACGTGCCTAGAGGGTGGCATATGGATTGAATAATATGGGGAAACATTAAGCAAGCAGTTGTAATTACCAGCCCTAAGTTTACTGAAGATAGAAAGACTGCAAGGCACGCAGAAGAAGAAATAAAAAACAGATTCCTGTTAAAAAAACTGTCAGAGAGATGTAAGGCAAATCCTGAGAACAGTCCTTCAATCACTCAGAGTTCCTTGAAGCCAAGCTAGAGCTGTGAATCTTGTCTCTAAATAGGTATTTTTTTTCTTTTCCATCACATGTGATAATTGAGATAAAGACCCGCTGGGTTCCTTGACATATAATTAACTCTGCATGGAGTATAACGACTGCTTCCCTGAGGCAGTGGAGGTGTGCACATTTCTTGATAACCAGAGAAGAGAGGAAATGAGGCAGCTGGGAAAGCATTACACTACTGTCCATTAAAATTCATCATTTCAAATGTAAACAGTCCCTGGATGACCAGTCCACTGTAAATGTGCAGAGATCATTAACTCTCCTCGTCTGTCCACCGTTGCAAATGCCTTAAAATGTCACATTAAGAAACTGTTAGATCTTATCAGTGTCAAAGTGCTTGTGGGGGGAATGCCACTGCCATGCACCTGCATCTACACTGCCCGCCTAGCACACGCCACATGTCAGAGGTTTAGTCAGCTGAGTGCCAGTTTCCCTGTGCCTCTGCCATGTTAGAAATGAAACACATTTCTGCAATGACAGAAAAAAAAAAAAAAAATAGAAAAAAATTTGCAAAGAATAGTACAATGACACTGTCCTTTTACATCGCCACCTGCCAGTGGCTGCATTGACATCAACATCTGTTCTTCCTAATTCCTGCTTTAATAAAGAGAAATTGTGCCAGTTTCAGCAACAGCAAGAGTGCCAAGACTATAATTGCATGACTGAGCAGCAGAACAGGTTGAAAGCTTTCCTTTAAAAACATTACACACTTATGCACATATGCACATGAATTTCTTGTCATTATTTCAT
The DNA here is from genome assembly GCF_015227805.2 of Hirundo rustica. Lineage (NCBI taxonomy): Eukaryota > Metazoa > Chordata > Aves > Passeriformes > Hirundinidae > Hirundo > Hirundo rustica. The sequence continues at coordinate 43,731,407 of NC_053488.1, forward strand.
ACTTGGGTTCAATAATGACTTGTCCCTCACTTGTTACTGCACAACCACTGTAGCTGTATCTTCATGTCTTGTTCTAATTTATGTGCAGATTTCACCAGTGTTACCAAACGATTTCTCTGTGATTGGTGTATCTGCTTCCACCTCCAGTAATCTGAGGCTGAGACCAGCTGGCAAGAATTAATAATGTTGGTTTTCAGTGATCGTTCTAGAAGATAATAAAACTGCATGGACAGAAACGGCTGTGGGGAGAACAGATACATCAAGAAGTCCATGAGAGGTACAAGCTCACTGAGCTTGTCAAAGAACAGCACTCTGGGGCATTTTTCCCTCTCTACTTTGGAGTAGATGTAAACTGACTGTTTGGCTAGGTTTGATTTTTTTTTTTTCCAAAAGATACATATTTAGAGTCAATGTTTCCTTAATTTTCCCCAGTAATAACACATCTTTATGCCCATAGCTGGGTTTAAAAACCTAGATTATCAATGCCATTTTGCCTTTTGCATGACAGAGATTTTCTCTGTCACCAGTAAATGCCCTAACTGGGCTGTTTCTATGCATACAGCTACATTTCTGTTCTAGCAGCTTCCATGGGCCTCATTCCTCTGACTACTCTGCAAACACACGCTTAAGTTAAACAAGAGCACCAGCAGACAGGCCTCTCCCAAAGCCCTCATGCTGCCCCTGACAATCAAAGGGCCATGCAGAGAAGCAATGCACAATAAATTTCATCCACCTCTATGAGGAAGGTTCCCAACCTCCTTCTCCCAGTGTGTCTGTTTTATTTAGACAATACAGCCTCTTTAAGACAGCAAATACAAAATGGTACAGATATTTATTATCAGATTACATTGGTGTTACAGGACCTCTACACACCTTGCACTCAAGAGCCACCTAATTTTTTGCAGACTTCTAATGCACTAGAGCACAATTTTTTTTTTTTTTTTTTCTTCTGTAAATGTGTTTTTGACTCTGTCATAGATACATGCATATCTTTGGCTATTTTAAAATTGTATATTCACTGGTGTTACTGCTTCCCCAGGGGCATGCAGCAATGAGGTACTATTTTTAAAATCCTCAGTCAGCCACTACTTCCTCTTTGTCTGTCCACTCTGTAGCTGCCATAGGGAGTAAGCATGGCATTCCTCATATTTTTGTGATTTCTACTTATAAGGAATAAGCAGAACAAGCAGTGGTTCTTGTTGGTGCTGGAGTACTACACAAGTCAGATTACAGAAAAAAGCACAGACTGAATCATGTCTCAGAAATTCACCCTTCAGTGTCACATTGTACCCGAGTTAATGCAAACCAGAACTCCTGTTATAGAAGTACAAGTACAAAGCTCACAGTTCGTTCCCAAAACTCCCACAGCCTTTTCCATGCCAGCTATATAAAAGAACACAGCAACAACAAAAAACCACCACCAACAACAAAACCTAACCAAACACCAAAACCCAACAGGATTTAATAATATGACACATTCCTGTGTTTGTTTGCAGAACTGTATGTGAGCAATTTTATGAGTCATTTAATTACAAGGAAGCCAAGTCCTGGACAAAGAAATACACTCAAGGTTTGCTTGGGTTGAGGATAGTCTCTGTCTTTCTTTACCCCGAAATGAAAAGGTACTTGAAATGCAGCTAGAAGGAATTAAGACATCAGATGCCACACCAAAACTGGACTCTGAGACAGCTGTGAGACTGGTAGCACCTACATCTTCTGCTTGAAAACTGCCTTATTTGGTGGTAGTATGCTGCCAGGCCCACAAAGCCAGCGTGTCCCACTCCTTGGTCCCCCAAGCCTCAGCAGGAACCTGCTGATTACTACACATTGACAAACATTTGTGGAAAAAACAGTCAAATACTGTACCCTCTTCACCTAACATAAACATCATACACTGAAAATGTTATACCAACTGGGACATGTACTTGAAAGGGAAATAGCATTTATGCCTTTAAATATATTTATCACAGGCATGCAGCCAGTCTTAGCTCCTTCTTACCTAAGGAGCTGATCTGCTGCCAGCATGCTTGTGTCCTGGCTCGATGTTATTGCATGCCCTTTGAAGGTCACCAGGAAATCAGTAAATTTAAAAGCTGGAGTGGAATGGGAAGGGGGACAGACACTATACTCATCACTTGAAAAAAAAAAAAACCAAAAAACCAACAAAACACACTTTCACTCATAAGCTAAGAAATTGAAAGTAGCTGGAAACTGGGTCTTGAACTTTCAGGTCACCAATAAGGTTCAACTTTCAACCTAGCAAGTGGTACAATATTTGCAGAGGCAATGTGATAGAGCACAATTTTAAAAAATACTTTCATTTTGTAGAAACAATGCCCATGTAAGATTAAATTCATGGGCCTTCTTTGGTTGATTTATTTATTTGCCTTATTTTCCTTAGCTTAGCAACATGTATAAATATTCCTTACTTCGGAAATATTTTATTCTCATCACTAATTAGCAGGGAAGTACCTTCCAGTCTCGCTCTTGGTTGCAGGAAGTCCACAGCAACAGGACAAACTTTGTCCAGATCTACCCATTTCAAGGAAGAAAACTTACAGATCCTGCTACATGCTCACTGCTCACCTGCTTCTGCATGATTATTTGTATTTCCATTGGGTTGACGATAACTTGTCAGCAGTTTCTCTGGCATCTGGAGAAACTCCTTTGACTTTAGGAAAGTTGTGTGAAGGGCACTGGACAGCTGCCAGCCATAAGAGATTTCTGTGGGAAAATGCTCCAGACAACGGTGAAAAGGCAAAGAACACCTGGTACTACCTTCTGCCACTGCTGGGGAACAGGATCTGGGATCCTGTTCCAGTGAGGTGGCAAGAGCCCTGGCACAGCCATGGAGCACAGCTGTTCTGCAGTTCCACTAGCTACTGGTGAGCCAGGGGCAGAGTCTGAGGATGCCAAAGCAAACCTCAGATGAAGGGCTGGTAGCAGTTTCTGCTCTTTCTGTCTTCTAGACAAGCGCTATCAGCCTAACCAATTGTTTCCTCTTCCCATATTTCAGACAGGCTCATTTGTGGCTCTCCCAGAAGGAATGCCAGTCTACCTGTCTGTGTAAACAGAGCAAGGTGAAGAAATGAGGCTCTCAATGTCATCACAGGAATGATGTGCAGAGCAAGTGTTCATGTTGGTGGGGATCTTTTGTTATATTCTGGAAAGGTGTCTCTTTTCTGTGGCAGAGTGAGGGTTTTGAGCTGAGCTTTCCCCCCCTTTTAGTTTAGATTGAAATACATACACCTAGTTTTAGGTGACCAAGTGAAGCTGAAGGACACAGAAAGATGCCTCCTAACATGAATAGCCAAGTGCCCATAAATTTCAAGTTATTTTTTAATTATCATTTATTATACTGTATTTATATATATTTATAAAACCAAATTTATATATTATTATTATACTGTAACTCAAAACCACTTCAAGTTGGTTCTATGATGGTTATTTGTTTCTGTTCCTCACAGTCTGCATGTGACAATGAATAAACCAAAAGGTCACATCCTTTAAAGCTCTCCAGGAAATGCTCCCTAGCCATAAATTCAACAAGATCACAAAGAAAACCAGCTCAAACCAGCCAAGTTTCCAAAACTGCTGGGAGTGACAGGGAAAGTTGGGGCACACACCTGTAGATCAGAATGGCCTGGACAGGTGGTCTCATCCAACCTCTCTCTGACTGAAAGGACAAAATCCCCTTCCAGCCGAAGAACTCTAGGGTGAAGTGAGTGTGCAAGAAGCTCACCAGAGGCCACCAAAGTTCAACAAAAAAGAGAACTGTGTTATTTCTATCTTTGTGTGCATACACACATACACACACACATACACACACAAACACAGAGGCATCCCTGGTCAGGGATATTTACCAGCCAAAATGCCTTATTAATAAAAGGCAAAGAGCAAGACCGACCTGATACTGAAATTTCCTGCCTTCTTTATATTCATATTTCTCTAGCAAATCTCTGTTTCTATTGTCATCTGCAAATTTTGTTATAAGCAATTTTTTCTATATTTCAACTCCACAGCAAAACAATGAAAAAGTAGTGGGCCTAACGTGAAATGCATCAGATTCTTCCAACAAAGATGGAAAAGAAAAGCATCTCCTGTCATCTGTCACTTTGCAATCACAAAACTCATTTAACCTAGAGGAAAGAGTTTTAAAGACCCTAGAATAATAGCACAGAACTGACAGATCACAAAACAAAATTGTTTTAATACATTCCAGATGTATTACTTCAGTGAATTTAATACAAAGACTAATCTGAATCACTGCTCCTATGGTTGTCACTCTTCAATTCTCTCAGGGCTACATGCCAATTTTTTTCTGCTTTCAACTGTTCAGCTTTCAACAAAGACAGGCCAAGGGAGTACACAATTTGGTCCCAAGTAACTAGTTAAGTATTTGAAGCTGTTGCCAGTCCTTTATGAGCTCAGTTCAAAATTACATTTAGGGAGGTTTGAAGCATCTTAGGTAAGAAAGATGCTGAAGAAATAGAGGACAATCATAATTTAAAAAAAAAAAAAAAAAAAAAAAGTTAACAGAAAATCACTATCCTACTGAAATAATAGAATTACATATATAAACAGACATACACATATGTTATTCCCCTATTCCCAAAGCGAGGGTGTACCACTGACAGAAACCTCAAATTATGAAAGGATATGTGTGGTGGACACCACGACAGATATGCAAAGTTGTTTAAATCTTAAACCTTCAGTTGTAGGGAAGTTATTTATTCTGTATCATTAAATATTTATCTGCAAAACAGAGAACAGAATTGAATGTTCTGTTCAAATACATAAATCCACAGTAAAGTTGAAGACAGCTCTGATACCATCTTAGTGGAATCAGTATTATTTATTTAAGGAAAAACAGTATTTTGAAAAGACTTAAAAAAAAAAAAAAAAGTTGGGGCTATGGTAATGGTGAAGCAATCCAAACTACGTCTGCAAAAATAGCAGAAATTCTGAAGAAAGTATTTTGTAGGCAAGATTATTAACTTCTGCTGTTATGAATAAATGAATTCTAAATTATTCTTTGTCTGATGGTTTTTAAGAAGTATTACCATAATCACATAAACTTCCTTTTTTTTCATACAAAGCTAGATCTAGCATAACTTCCCTTTCAGTGGCATGATCAGAGAAACTGTTTGAACGAAGACATAAAAGCAGTGAGATTCCAATTAGTGTATAAAACCTTCTAAATCTGTCAAAATGAGCTGCTTGAATTACTGCTAGACCCAGAAAACCCTGAATGATGGAAGATGAAGGTGAATAGAAACTCAGATGTGGAGCTGCACCCATTCCATGAGCCCCTCTCCCCCACCCTGTTTGATCCCAGAGTATGTGTTTTTGCAGCCAGATTGTCCTTTTCCTGGTCTACAGGTAGAAGAAGAACAGTTTCATTCAAAATGAGAGTCAAGGAGAATGTGCTACATGGCACAGGTTTGAAAGGCAGTGACCCTATCTGTCTTTCTGAACGAGTATAAACTGTCAGATGTATATGTATGTGGAAAGAGAAGAAAAGAGAGCAACGCTGATGCCTGTGCTTAAAAGAGAAGTTTTACATAATAGCTGAAAGAACAAGATTGTTGCGCTGAAAAATTTGAAGGTCCTTGTCAGAAATTAGCTTAAAGCTAAAGAGACCTGACAAACAGCTGTTTCATGTTAAAATGTTTTATGGGATTTCTTTTCAATATCTTCAGTTCTTTCCTGCATCTTTCATGTATTTCAGGCATGCACACACACGTACACAACCAAGAAAATTTTTATGGACATATAGATCAAATTGTTGTTCAAAGGAGTATACTAGACAAATTTACCAACCCTGCACTGAAGTGACATTCTTCATGCCTCGGTGCATCCCAAGCAAACTCAAGGGTCATATCCTTTACTTGAAAACAAACATATGGAAAACTATGTTTCTACATTGTCCTAGGGTCTCTGGTGAGCCACAGACCACTCAGTGAGCCCACAGAAAAAATGAAGAAAATATCCACTCTCACCCCTGTGCTGAACCACTGACCTTACTGAGTCTACCCCTCTAGTAAAAATAAATATTTACATAAAATCAGATTCTTCTCTGTCTGTGAAAATCACCTGTCTCTCTTTTCAGAGGCCAAGACAAATAGTGTTTCTTCTTTGATCTGTCCAGAAAATACGTACTGTGGTGGGCAGACATGAAAATGTCCTTCTCCTGGGAATTTTTCTATGCTGGGTGATATTTTGTGATCAGTGCAGTGGGAAATGCCTGGTCCTGGCTGAGCAAGGCTCTATGCTGATGAGGGCAGGAGCCAAGGTGTCCCCAGCAGTGACAGGATGGATGGCAGGACAGGCACCTGCGCCAGGAACCATGTCGGAAATCTGCCTGTCAGGGCAAGTTGCCCCTGTGGTTGCTGGAAGCCCTCTTTGCCTTCCTTGGCTCTCCAACATGTGACACTCTACAGCTGCCACAGTGGCTGCAGCCACTTGGGCCATAGCAAGTCTGAAAAGGAGGAAGGCCTGGTACGGAGGAAAGGTAATGCTGCCCATAGCAGTATTAGACCGCATTTCTTTCACTATTCTCATTCATCGTTATTTCCTTAACAGAAACATGCACACTTTACATATTTAGAGGGGGCTGAAAAAAAGTGGAATAACCAATTTTCACTATCCTTCCTTCAGATTCTGAGTACTTATGTGTTTTTCATATTTTCTCAATGTTGTTACTAGTCTGCCTAGTAGCAGGCCTGACTGCGGGCCTGACAGCTCATGGCGGCACTAAGCAAAATTGTGATCCCCGCTTGGTGCAGACAAATGGTAAGTATGAGCTGTGTCATCACTGCCCTCCAGGACTTCAGACAGTTCCTCACCCTAAATTTTATCCTAGTTTGACTTCAATACACTCCTGAAGCTGTCTGTAAGAGGGGAAAAAAAAAAAAAAAAAAAGGTACGTAAACATAAACATAAATAGAACGGTAAACCAGTTTTCTTCACAAGTTTCAGCCACCACTCTCTTGTCTTCTTAGAATACTTTTTGGATCAATGTGCTGACTGGAACAGACCTTAGCTGGACAGATGAAGAACATTTGTTCCCCAAGCGCCATTCCCACATGGGGATCTGGCACAACCTCCTCTCTTGATTTTTGATCTTAAGGTATCTCCTTCCTTCGGATTTCTCTGACAGTAATACCAGCATGAAATCTTCTGATGGTCTAGATTCACCTCATAATCTTTACCTCTGTGAAGCTGTTTGTTGGTTTAGATTGAGTAACTTTACACAATTATTTCATTATTACACACTTTATTTCAGGAATCACTGTTAAGCCTAGACAATGTATTCTGGTCAGAGCACAAGACTGAATTTTAGGGACACTACAGGTCTATTTTGAAGCTGTTTTTTGTTATGAGGATATTAGCAGCATAACCATCCTCTCTCATATTAATTCAGAATAAATATGGTCTATGGTCTTCAAAATGCCATAGTAATAAACAGGTGTGCATTTTGCTGCATTTTTTTAAAAAATCCTCAGATAAATGCTTTTACAATACACTAGCTAATTCATTAGGAAATATGGCATTTAATAATAGCATTATTGAAAGTGATTACTAACATATGAAATACATATTTTTCATATATATTGAAAAGGTTGCAGTCATATATCATTTCTATATGATAAGTTGAGTCATATTCATTGCAGGGTAATATCTACCAATTCCACTAAAGCTATATTACGAATTAATTTTGCTCATGACATCTTGTGTTCCTATCCTATATTAGCTACATCATATTATCTCCCTCCACAGGCACAATTGCATGTACATCAAACTTGATTTGATGTAATTATCTAGGAATAAATTTTCATGTTTTGTCTTGTTTCAACAACTTGAGCCATTTCTGCCCTGTTCCACAAGATTTTTCTGCATGCACATCTCTCTTGGCAGTTCTTCAACTCTGATCTAAAATTCAATCTGAAAATGTGTAAGTCCTTTGTGTGTACCTACTCTACAAACACAGTTGTTGCTTTTTTTTTTTTCTTTTACCCATACAGCATGTCATAGCGTTTGCAGGTGGCTAATGAGAAACATTAATTTAAAGAATTTTTTAGGACTAATACACTTGCATACAAAAAGCAGGGTATCAATGACAGTTCAGGCGCTTGTGAAAAAAACATCTTTAGACATCTATTATAGCTTAAGCTCCTAAATTACTTCCACCTTATAGAAAAGTATTTGTAAGCTGTCATTTGTGTGTGGTTGTTCAGACATATTCTGGTCTATTGACCAAAAAAAAAAAAAAAAAGGGGAAAAAAAAAAAAAAGGTTTTTATCACTATTAGGGAAAATGGCAACCTACTTTAAAACACCCCACAGCTAGAAGAGGAAGAAGTTGTGTTTTCTTTGCTGTCAGGCAATGGTTCAGGCTTGAAACATCTAGGAGAAGGCAAAGAGCTGAGACAGTGATTTGGGTCCTCCCCCCCTCTGTGTCAGCTAGCATGCAGATACACACTTCTGTTGCCTTTCTGAGGGTCTAGTGCTGGCAAGAAAAGTCTCAGTTTTGACTGAGTAAGTAAAAAGGCATATCAGGAGCAGAAGTGAATTTAGCAGATACATCAGACAAAGTCCCAGGACAGAGGGTGCATCAAAGTGCTTCATAAGTTGCTAAGAAAGCAACTGGTACTCCTCATTTCTCTGGTTATTGTCCAACAGGTTCATAAAACCTGCAAAGTCTAGCACCAAATCAGGCATCCAGCAAACATAGAAACAGCTAAAGAAATGTAGGAGCTATCTACAGCACCCACTCAAATCTGCCTGCTCTTTTTCACTAAGTGTGTAACTCTGGTGAGCTGAGATGCCTTTTTGCTTCATTTGAACAATTCAGATCAGATCCAAGGCCTTTAGGTTCTGCTGGACTAAAACTGATCAATATTACTGATATCCTGGCAGTCAGAAGCCCACGGAGGACAAGGACCTTGTGCCAGTCCTCTGTAACATTCTAACCAGGAAGGAAGCTGAGGTGAATAAAATTCAAAAACTCCTAATTACATGTTGAATGTTCTATACATTGTTGCATTAAGTGTTAAAGACTCATGGTTGTGCCCTATCAGTTATATTAAGAACGTTGAATGTGCTGATATCCCTAACAGTTTGTACCCTATTTGTACCCCAAACCCCAGTTCCTCACCTCCTGAGTTGTATGTTAACATGTTCCTTCCCCAAAAACCCAAAAATCCCTTACCTTCCCTTGGGTTAAGCCTCTGCTGCTCCCCTGCCTGCTCTCCACCTGCTCCTCTTCCCACTTCCTGCTGACATCACGCCTGCCCATCAAGCTGCCACCACCATCCTTATGGAAAATGCCAAAACTCCCATGAGGCCTTGTTGTAAGTGGAAGCATAATTAACACAAAAAATCCCTAACTAAAATGAGCCGACATAAGTTCCAAACATATGAAGGACAGCACTGAATCAGCAAAGCCCTCAGGTATCTGCGGACAGCTTTCTGTATTCTTGCCATAACTTAGAGGGTACCCAGAAAGAGAGACATCCCTGGACCAAGACGAGCCCTGAGACTTCCTGGCAACTTCTGTCCAGCAGGAATCCTGACTCTGCAGCGTGACCAGCAGATTCAACTTGCACCTCCTCCTCAGCAGTGTCCGGAAGGAGCAGCAGTGGTGTAGGTGACCCCTAGGGCCTTCCCCTTTCTTAATAAAGGTGTTTAAGGAGTTAATCCATCTCCTGCCCTGTTTATTTATAACAGAAGTTAACAAGAACATCTATTTAGTAGCAGATGTTTGCTGCTCCATTGTGGAAACACCTTAGGCTTTTGGGGTGAATAGGCTAGCTCAGCACACCAGGGTCTCCATAGGAGTGGGGAGCCGTGCTCCCACGGCGAAGCCTTAGGACACACAGAACCTGTAGAAGTGGAGGCACGTTCCTTGAGCCTTCGAAATCTACAAGGACTGGGACAAAGGATTCAAGGAGACCTTCTTCTCTCAGGTAAATCCACGTGTTTATTGTGAATGGGTCCATGAGGGAAGGAAAGGCCTGGAGCACTCATGTGCACAGGGTTTTATGCAGGGGGTGTAACAGGGGTAGATACAAACAATTAACCAATGGGATACAACTGGGGAGGAGTATAGGGGAGGATAGTACAATTGGGGAAACCAATAGGGTTACTCTGTGGGAGGGATTGTGTTACAGAGTCCAGTGGGGCTTCACAGGCTACATAACAGACATAGAACTTTCTGGATAAAAGGGATAGGTTTCACAGTAACTGACAGGGAGTTTAGGGAGGGTTTAGGTGATGGACAAGGAATATGCTGGAACAAAGGGTGTGGAATAGCTATACAGGGAACAAAAGGGAGTATACAAAATCTGAGGTAAGCCATTAACACATGAAACATAGGGGAAGCAAGAATAAACCATTCCAACAGAATACAACACTCCACAGTGCAAGACAAATCCCATTCCACCTTACATCTCTCATTTTCACATCAGTGCTTGGTGCTGACATCCAGGGGGGCTCCCTGTGCTCTCTGTGCTCCCATGCTCTTGCAGCAGGCTGAGGAATGGCAGCCCCTCTCTCTGTCCTCATTTCATGAAATGGAGAAACTCACCACTACAAGATGTTTTGTGTAACAGAATTATAAGAAGTTGCAGAAAGCCATTAGGGAAAGCCAAGGATGGAAGATCCTTAAAAGGTCTTTTGAAGAGAAGGAGACAACAACCTCCACCATGGCAAGTCTCTGAGCCTGGCTGGTAGGTAGTGAGTCTTATATGGGAGAATGCTCTAGAAACATGTGTTTTTTCTAGTCTAAGCGTACGTCAGAGACAGGACATGTGAGAGGATGAATTTTTCTTTTGATCTCATGTGGTTGGTTCTGTATTGTCAGTTTAGTTTTCCTGCTTTCCACACCTAGTGAGATATTGCAGGAAGAAAATTAGAGGGGCCAAAGGCCTGCTAGAATTTTATCTGGCTGTAGATGTAAAACAGAATGAAAATGTTTTCTATAAATACATCAGCAACACAAGAAAGGCTAAGGAGAATCTCCATCCTGTAATGGATGCAGGGCAAAAACATAGAGACTGAGGATGTGGAAAAAACTGAGATGCTTAATGCCTTCTTTGCCTCAGTCCTTAATAGAAAAGCCAGTTGTTCTCCAAGCACCCAGCCCTCTGAGTTGGAAGAAAGGGATGGGGAGCAGAATGAAGCTCCATAATACAAAGAGCAGTGCTCAGCAACCTGCAACGTGATTTTCATACACAAGCCTGTGGGACCAGATGGAACCCACAAAAGAATAGTGGGGGAGCTGGCGTAATTTTCACTGAGCTACTGTCTATCCGTCCTGGTCAACCAAGGAAGTCCCAGGTTACTGGAGATTAGAAAATGTGATGCCCATCTATAAGACATGTGGGAAGGAGCACCCAGGCAACAATAGGCTTGTCAGCCTAATCTCAGTGCCAGAGAAGGTTTGAGTGCCATCATGCAGTAAGTACAGGACAAGCAGGTGATGAGACCCAGCTGGGACGGACTTAGGAAACACTGATCCTCATTGACCAACATGATCTCCTTCTGTGACAGGGTGACCTAGCTAGCGGATGATGGAAAGGCTGTGAGTGTTGTCCACATGGACCTTAACTAAGCATTTTATGCCATTTCCCAGATATTATGCTGGAGGAACTAGCTTCTCCTGACTTGGGCAGGTGCTCTCTTTGGTGAGTTAAGAACTGTCTGGATGGCCAGACCCAGAGACTGGTGAGTGGAGTTACATCCACCCGATGGATGGTCACTTGTGCTGTTCTCCAGGGCTCAGTATCAGGGCCAGTCCTGACTTGGGTGAAGGGATCACCCTTATTAAGTTCTCAGGCGACACTGAGTTGGATGGGAGTGTTGATCTGTTGGAGGGTAGAAGGCATCTGCAAAAGCATGAGGACAAGCCAGATCAATGGGCCAAGGCCGGTGGTATGAGGTTCAACAAGGCCAAGTGCCAGGTCCCACAGTTGAGCCACAACAGCTCCAGGCAATGCCACAGTCTTCAGGCGGTGTCTGGAAAGCTGCCCAGTGGAAAAGGACCTGGGGGTTCTGGTCAAGAGCAACTGAACACGAGCCAACTGAACACGAGCCATCTGTGCTCAGGTGGCCAAGGAGGCCAATGGCATCCTGGTCTGTGGCAGCAATAGTGTGTCCAGCAGGACCAGGGCAGGGATTTTTACCCTGACCTTGGCACTGGTGAGGCTGCGCCTCAAATCTTGCATTCAGTTCTGGGCCCCTCATTATAAAAAAGACATTGAGTTGCTTGAGCAGAGAAGGGCAACAGAGCTAGTGAAGGGTCTGGAGCACAAGTCCTGTGAGGAGCAGCTGAGTCAGTTGGAGTTGTTTAGCCTGGAGAAAAGGAGAATCAGGGGTGACTTTATCGCTCTCTACAACACCCTGAAAGTAGGGTGTAGTAAGGTGGGGTCAGTGTCTTCTCTCAGGTAATGAGACAGGGCAAGTGGAAATGGCCCCAGGGGAAGTTTAGATTGGATATTAGTAAAAATGTCTTCAGCAGACAGGTTGTCAAGCAGTGGAACAGGCTTCCCAGGGAAGTGGTCAAGTCACCCTCCCTGGAGATATTTAGAAGACATAGTGCTTAGGAATATGGCCTAATAGTGGACTTGGCAATGTTTGGTTAATGGTTTACTCAATAATCTTAAAGGTCTTTTGTGACTTAAATGATTCTACTACTCTAATAAATGATTACTTTTTTTTTTTCCCCCCCATTGCTCATACTCTTTTCCTATAGTTGTTCTCATGCAAAACGGAAATATCTTCTGTGGTTTAAGATTCTTCTGAAAGAAATAAACAAACAAACTCCTAGCACACTATAATATACTGCCTCTTGTAGGCTGTGAAGGTTGTAAAAGCCGTGTGCACATGTGGCTGCAACTCATTTGAACTTCCCAAGCTGAAGTTCAGTCTGTCTGCAAATCAGGCTACATAGGTTTTGTCACACACAGAGGCAGAAGGGGACTGTGATGCCACTCCTTTGCTCATGAAGGTGCCAGGTTATTGCTTTTTTGTGTGTGGTGCTTGTTCCATTTTCACAGCTCAGTTTGACAATACACATCCCATAAAGCCAAGAACAATAAAAACACCAGCATCAGATTTCAGCCGGGTCTGAAATCCCCTGAACAAAACAAACAGCCTCTTCTCCATAAGAATTTATTTTTTTTTTTTTCAAAAGCAGTGTTTTTGCATGCTCTCACAGATTTAAATGAAATTGGGAGAATTTGTGGTATGATTTTTATAGTGAGATTAGCTGAAAAATATGTGTATGTGGTGGTCAGTAGTGGTCACCATCTTCAAATTCTGCACAGCACAGGTATGCCCCTGGCAAAGGCTAGAAAAGGCCACAGGTGGGGAGGACATGACACTGAAAAGAGAAGAATGACCAACAGGAATCTTGACACTAAAAATACTCTTGAGTGTGTGTCCTAGGGTAACTTTATGATGCTTGTATCCCCAATCGTCTGTTCTGTTTGTGCTGTATATTGAGTCCTGTGCCTTTAAGACTGGTTCTAAGAGCAAGGAGAAGCGCGGAGTTTGTTTTGAGAAAACTGCCTGACTCCTCCACATTCTTCTGCTCCAGACGGGGTGTTCGGCGGAGGCTTGGAGAGACTGCAGAACAGAGATTTCTTTTGCTTTTAGTTAGTTTCAGCTAGCTAGGGTAGAGAAGTTCCCTGGACTGTTTTTTTTTCTTTTTCTTGGAACTGTTTAAACCTGCTCTAGACTGAAAACCCAGGGGAGCACTGGGGGCTGCACCTGCGGCCCACCGGGGCCTGGACCTCGGCATTTTCCAGCAGCGGCGGAGGGACTGGGACTGAGGAGAGACTGAGAGAGAGCCGAGCTACACCCACGGCAAGGACTTTCTCAATTTGCCATCTCACTTCAGAAGGAGAGGTTTTATTGTTTCATGTTATTCATTCTTTATACTTGTATGCACTTCATTTGTTTAGTAAAATAGTTTTTTCCACTTTTCTCCAAAGAGGTTTTTTTACCGGACTGGTTGGAGGGAGGGGACACTTGGGTTTGCTTCCTTAGAGGGATCCTATACAGGGGTTTTCTCCCAAATTTGTCCCCAAACAAGGACAGTGTGCAGGCTCCAATTTATCTCATATTCTGCAGCGTAAAGTACTCCCCTTTGGCAGGGCCAGATGCCCAGATAATGTAAATCATCTTCCCAGTGCTGCCATCATTGATGTTTGCCAGCTGGCATCAACTATGGGTTTGACTGTAGGCCCTTCCTTTTCTGAAGCCAAATAACACACCTAAAAGTAGTCAGAAACTTTACTGTTTTCTTTCTCCCATCCATTCTGGTGGTAAACCTATGTGCCAGAAGCCTGCTAAGAAAATGCACGTCATTTTCTGCAACTGCAAAAACTGAAGGGAAAACTCCCACATATCTCTTCCCTTTTCCATTCCCACACAGCAGAACCTTGCCATTCCCATGGAGGAAGAAGATTTGCTGGACAGAAGCCCCAGCCCAACTGGGATATTTCAAACTACGCAGTAAAGGGGAGCAGTCCCATTGCTGTCAGGCCAAAGCCAATGCAACAACATCTTACACAACTATTTTGGTGGTGGGATGTAATGGCTTGGCATCTGAGACATCAAAAATTAAACACCCTTTGTACACAGCCCAGCCAGCTTCACACTGCTGGTTGCTGAAGCTGTAGGTCTGTACCGCTTCTTGGGTTTTGTTAACAGCAGAAAAAAACAACAAACCAGTTTGCTTTAAACAGCTATTAATCATGTTTCATATTACTCATTGTAGTTTTCCCCACGAGACCAGACAGCCACCGATGGCAAAAGTAAGAGTCTGCTCTCTGGCACCGGGTGGGATATTACAGCTTTTATTCTCAAGTCCTGCTCTGATTGCTGGAGACCTTTCCCGATGACTCACTGATGCCAGAGAGCCATGGCCCCTCCCCGTTCGGAGCTTTTTCCCCCAGGGGGCAGGGCCCAGAGGCACCACCCAATCAGGGATACAGAGTGAGGTTACATTTCAGTGTCGGGGATGGGCACTGCTGGGCAAGGACAGATAGAAAAGAACATTACAAATCCGATGAAATATAAACCCAGTTAATGCATTACAACAACTCTGTCAGGTCCACCTTGTGCAAAAACCAAAAACCTGCAACATCCCCCACACGTCTCTCTGCTCCCCCAAATCCTACTTTTGTGAGAGGAGACAAAGAAGAAGCACAGTTATGGCAGGACCTGATGACTTGCAGCTTCTAATTGTAGGGGAGTCCTGATCTGTATGAACAGGGAAACACCCTGGCCCCACCTACCCACACCCCCATTGACATCCACTTTCTCAAATATTATCATCCAAGTGCCAGTTTCAGGTGCTGGTTCCTTCATAGGAACACAACACAAATATACAGGAATAGCCTCAATGTATTTTTTTCTTTTTCTTCACTTTATCCATTGCATTATTTTCATAGCTGATTCTTAAGGTCAACTCTTAAGGAGCACTGCACTCAATGGCTACAAGCTCTTCAGAAGAGACAGGCAAGGAAGGAGAGATGGAGGGGTGGCCCTTTATATTAAGCAGACTTTCGATACCATAGGAATTGAAACTAATGAAGATGGAGTTGAATGCCTGTGGGTAAGAATTAAGGGGAAAGCCAACAAGGCTGACATCCTGCTGGGAGTCTGTCATCGTCCACCCAACCAGGAAGAAGAGGTGGATAACTTATTCTACAAGTAGCTAGGTAATGTTTCAGGATCATCAGCCCTTCTTCTTGTGGGTGACTTCAACCTGCCAGACATCTGCTGGGAACTTAATACAGCAAAAAAGAGGCAGTCCAGGAAATTTTTAGAGTGTATGGAGGACAACTTTTTGTCACAGCTGGTGGGTGAGCCCACCAGGGGATCTATGTTGGATCTATTGTTTGTGAACAGAGATGGACTGGTGGGAGATGTGGTGGTTGGAGGTCAATTGAGGCAAAGTGATCATGAAATAATAGAGTTCTCAATATTTGGTGAAGTCAGGAGGAGCACCAGTAAAACCCTTGCATTGGACTTCCGGAGGGCAGACTTTGGCCTGTTAAGGAGACTTATTCAGAGCATCCCTTGGGAAGCAGCCCTTAAAAACAAAAGAGTTCAGGAAAGCTGGGCATGCCTCAAAACAGAGATCTTGAGGACACAGGAACAGATTGTCCCTGTGTGCTGAAAGATGAGTCGACGGGGTAAACATCCAGCCTGGATGAGCAAGGAGGTTTTGAAGGAACTTAGGAATAAAAAGAGGATGTATCAGCTTTGGAAGGGGGGTCAGGTCTCTCAGGAAGTATTTAAGGGAGCTGCTAAAGCATGTAGGAAAAAAATTAGGGAGGCCAAAGCTCAGTTCGAACTTAGAATGGCAACTTCTGTAAAGTATAATAAGAAATTGTTTACAAATATATTAATGCTAAAAGGAAGGGTAAGACCAACCTTTGTTCTTTACTGGACAAAGGAGGGAACTTAATATCTGCAGATGAGGAAAAGGCAGAAGTGCTTAATGACTACTTAGTCTCAGTTTTTAGTGAGGAGACAACTTGCCTTCAAGACAACTGCCCTCCTGGGCTGGTAGATGGTGTCAGGGAGCAGAATGGGCCCCTCATTAGCAAAGAGGTGGCAGTCAGAGAACTACTGAAATGCTTGGATGTCCATAAATCTATGGGACCAGACGGGATCCATCCCATGGTGATGAGAGAGCTGGCAGATGAGCTTGCTAAGCCACTCTCCGTCATCTACCATCAGTCCTGGCTCACTGGTGAGGTTCCGGATGACTGGAAGGTGGCCAATGTGACACCCATTCACAAAAAGGGTGCAAAGGAGGATCCTGGTAATTATAGACAGTCAGCCTGACCTCAGTACCTGGCAAAATAATGAAACAGTTTATATTAAGTGCCATCACACAGAACTTACAGGATGGCCAGGGTATCAGACCCAGCCAGCATGGGTTTAGGAGGGGTAGGTCATGTTTGACCAACCTGATCACCTTTTATGACCAGGTGACCCACCTGGTGGAGGCAGGAAGGGCTCTGGATGTTGCCTATTTGGACTTCAGTAAAGCCTTTGACACTGTCTCCCACAACATACTCCTAAATAAGCTGGCAGCCCATGGCTTGGACAAGAGCACTCTTTGCTGGGTTAAGAATTGGCTGGATGGCCAGGCCCAGAGAGTGGTGGTGATCGGTGCTGCATCCAGCTGGCGGTCAGTCACCAGTGGTGTCCCTCAGGGGTCTGTGCTGGGGCCAGCTCTGTTCAATATTTTTACTGACTACATGGATGAAGGCATTTCCTTAGTAAATTTGCAGATGACACTAAGCTGGGAGCGTGTGTTGACCTATTGGAAGGACGAAGGGCTTTGCAGAAAGACCTGGAACGGTTGGGCAGATGGGCAGAGTCCAGACAACTGTCCAGGATGAGGTTTAATAAGTCCAAGTGCCAACTCCTGCACTTTGGCCACAATAACCCCTGCAGTGTTATAGGCTGAGGATGCTGTGGCTGGACAGTGCCCAGGAGGAAAGGGACCTGGGGTCACTGGTGACAGCAGCTGAACATGAGCCAGCAGTGTGCCCAGGTGGCCAAGAAGGCCAATGGCATCCTGGCCTGGATCAGGAATGGTGTGGCCAGCAGGAGCAGGGAGGTCATTCTGCCCTGTACTCAGCACTGGTGAGGCCACACCTTGAGTGCTGTGTCCAGTCCTGGGCCCCTCAGTTTAGGAGGGATGTTGAGATGCTTGAGCACATCCAGAGGAGGGCAACGAGGCTGGTGAGGGGCTTGGAGCACAAACCCTATGAAGAACGACTGAGGGAACTAGGGTTGTTTAGCCTGGAGAAAAGGAGACTCAGAGGTGACCTTATCACTCTCTACAACTTCCTGAAGCGTGGCTGTGGTCAGCTGGGGATTGGTCTCTTTCTTCAGGCAACAACAGGCAGAACAAGAGGACACAGTCTCAAGCTGCCACAAGGGAGATACAGGCTGGATATTAGGAAAAAGGTTTTCACTGAAAGAGTGATAAAGTACTGGAATGGCTTGCCTGGGAAGGTGGTGGAGTCATCATCCCTAGAAGTGTTTTAAAAAAGATTGGATGTGGCACTTGGTGTCATGGTCTAGTTGAGGTATTAGAGATGGGTTTGACTTGATGATCTTGAGAGTCTCTTCCAACCTAAAAATTCAGTGATTCTGTGATTCTGTAACTCTGTGATCTGAAATCCAATACTTTGGTCCCCTGTCCTAAACCAAGATACCCACATTCCTAAACCAATATCTGTCAGCATCAATGGGTGTTCCAAGCATAAAGGGAGGGCCAGGAAGCAGTAAATGGTTTTTCAGATTGACCCACTAGACTTTTGATGTGAGAAGGAAAACCTCGTCACAGTCTAATTGCTCCACTTCCTGCAGAAATGGCACTTGTCACTTGTGCTTGCAGTGAGATAAAACACACGCATGTTCTGTATGCAGAGGTAATGCTGTTTAAGGTTTTGAGAAGGTAGTGTGCAGTCAAGATCTTTAAGTCCTCCTGAGGCATTTTGCTTTATCTATGTCACATATTCTAAATGAAGTGAGGGAATTATCTCTGTAAGAGATGCAGTACCTAGGCCTATATTCTTATATATGTATATGTGTATTCAGTGTATATGTGCACTAAAGAGAGGGTAACATTCAAATTCTATTCTGGACATTTTGTAAAATTCCTCAAGAAAGGGCATCCCAATGTGTCCACAAAATTCTGGTTTTGGAAAATGTAATTTAGCTTTTCAACATCACAGGGGAACAGAGCCCTTTGGTTTCAGGACTCAGTCACTTGGCTTCAAGTGACATGGTTGAGGGCAGAGTGAAATATGTTGTTTATCTAATATGAGAAGAAGTAGTCTTTCTTTTTTTCACTTGCTCATCTGCTGAGTGAGGATTCGCATAGTCTGAAAATCAGCAGACTGAGGTATGAAGACCACCCAGATCACCCCATGGTTAATACCCTCTCTATGATCCAACCCTCATACTTTGTGGCTGAAGAGATGGCTCTCTGGTCTCTGAGCAGCTTCTAAGGAGCCTAAGCTCAAATATACCACATATTTCCTTGGCAGGACAGTGGCAAGAGATCGGTTTTTTCTTTGTTGAACTCCAAATCTGCAGCCTTCATTCCAAACTATGATTTACTGAAGTGCAGTCTAACAATGTCATATGCTACTTTGGATATGTAACAACCAAAATGTAGTTGGAAAATCAAAGAAAATGAAAAACAGCTTTTTTTTCATTTGAGTGTAACACTCAAATATTCAACAAATACATGTGAGTTCTCCATAATACACATTTAATAAAATAAGAGAGGGCTGGCAGAAACCCCAAGAAAATGTAAATCACAGGGAAAATACAGGGGAGGATAGCAAGACTCTGGAAGAGGTTTCAAGACGTCATCCAGTCTTTTTCTTAGGACAAAATCACTATCTCTTTCATTCTCTACAAATGCTTTTTTTTATTTTACAAGAGATAAGACAAACATCAAACACCAGTAGTGGGGATTCAATGCCTTCTCCAGGCAATCTGTCCCAGCATTTCACTATCTCTGCTTTAATGCCTTGCCTAAGTCTTTTAACCCTTACTTTGATTCTGTTCCTTCATATCATAACCAACAGGCACAAGAAAATAAGTAGAAATCAATTTAGAGAAATTACCTGTGTTTTGAACAAAGGACAGCAAACGGTTTTCCTTTACAAGTTCATTGCAAGTAGTTATGGTTTATAACTTTGGGGTTTACCCTTTTTCTTTTAGGGCCAAATTCATTTCTGTATGCTGGCAAAATTATCTGCTTCAGAAAATCCATTAGTAACAGTAAATCCATATAAAGATGTGAAGATGAGTACTGAAATCTTTCCTGAACTTATTTAATAGTGTTCCTGTCAGAGGCCTGAATCATGCCTAGAGGCATGCTGGGGTCTTCAATGCCAACACCTTGAAAGGTGATTTCATATTCTTATCTGTAAGGATATATGCTGAAGTTTTTAAATGTATTCTGGTTTGGCCAGATAGCTCCTCTCAGGCAATAGGAGTTTTACCACTGATGTAATTTGAGAACTTTTAAGAAGAAACAGATTATAAGAAATAGAGTCTAAATGCAGGCTGTGGCATCATTATATTGCATTGCCAAAAAGAAACCTGTTCATACGCAGCACGCAGTAACTTTGCAAAAGCTATGGTTTTGACAGCGGTGTTCTATTCCCTTGTGGGGACATTAGTCACTGTGGATGGCCACATTCAGCTTGTGCCACATTATCCATACAAAGACACATTTGTAGAAGCCAAAAAGCAGATATGCTGCAGGGAATGAGCTGTCATAGCTTCACCGACTTCCACTGGGCAGCAGTGAGTTCCATAACTTAAGAAACTTCTTCCCAAACACCTGGACACTTGATTTCCTTCTCTGTTTACAGAAATATCTCCACTAAATATACAGGCCAGTGTCGGCTCTTTTTGGTTGTGTTCCTGAGCACGTTATGGCTGTTCAGCTTGGTATGATTATAAACATTTCAGGAGTGCTAGTAGGTACAGAACAGCTAGATCTTTAGCAACTGAATTAGCAAGAAAACCCCTATGCCTTACAGTCATGTTAGTTCTGCATTGAAAAGAATATATTTGAAATGGAATTACTACAGTTGGTATGGAACAGTTATAGCAACTAAATAGCATGATGTAAGTTTTGACATGGGTTTGACACTTTGAAGTAGGTAGAATATCTTCAGACTTTAATATATACATTACATATCCAATGAAGACTAATAATGCTTATACAAAGACTTGACATTTGTCTTTTATTGCGATCCTACTCAAAGATTTAAACTATGGCATAAAGGTAAGACTGCAAAAGACTTTCAGACTCTGTGCAAACCTGAACACTTCAAATTTTTTAGATCAAAATTCTGCATGTCACAAACACTGAAGCTGATGCTGCAAGGCTCAGAACAGTTGGAGACTCTGCTTGCCAAATCTTCCTGACAGAACTTGTCTCACACCACCTAACTCTACTGTGGTGGTTCTTTAAGAGACCCAGATGACCGTCGATGGCAAAAGGCACAGAGCCTGCTCTCTCGCAGGGGGGATATCACGGCTTTATTCTGGGGTCGGACCCCCGCTGGCCGGAGCTCTTACTTAGCTCCTTTCCCGTCCCCCCTGGCGCCAGGGAGACCGGGCCCTCTGTGGTCCCAGGGCTTTTTCCCAGGGGGGACAGGCCCAGAGGCAGGGACAAGCCACTGCCCAATCAGGGATAAGGTGGGAGGGGAACAGAGTTGGGTTACATTCCAGTGTGGGGGCTGGGTGCGGCTGAGCAGGGACAAACCACGTGATACAGTTTCCAAGGGGATACAGTAGAAAAACATTACAAACCCCAATATAAAAATGAAACACAATATAGACCAAATTAATGCACTACAACACTCTACTAACTGCATGAAAGTTTGATGGGGCAGGATACAATCTGCTACCAATCCCTGATCTATAGAAATATGGAACTACGTGTACAACTTACTACTCATGATCAGATCATGTGTAATGTCAAGTCTGTTCTCTTACACAACCCAGTCTCAGTCTGAGTTTTGTAAGAGCTGAGTTTTCATCATTTGATATTGTAAATGCAAAGTATTCATTACCTGCATTGCACAATATTTTTCCTGGACCAGACACTAAAGAGGCCATTTTTCAGAAGCATATGTGTCTTCCTTTCTCTTCTCCATGACTTAATGCTATAACTTTCCAAAAGTCTAGGGGCACACACACACAGCCCTGAGAGTTTTTTTCTAAGCAAACTGCTCCACTTTATTGTTCTTCAGCATATTGTCTCTGTACAGCTGGAGCAGAATGTAGCCTTGAGTCTCTTACCTCCCATCTCAGTGTGTGATTCCTCATCACACATAGAAAGTGCTGAAAGGTACAGTCAATACAGCTTTGTTTTCTTTTTCATTCCCAGTCTGACACATTTACAATGGCAAAACCTCTAGATGCAAGCTCAATTTGGCAAAAAGCCAATGATTGCCAATACAGCCAAAAGAAAATATTTTATACAAAAAACTTCCCTGTTATATTAGCAGAAGTCCTAGAAGAGATTTCACTTTTCCTTTGTTTCACTACAGAACCCCTGTTTGAGCACTCAAAACAACCAGATGCTCACATATGACCTCGCAGCTCCATGGAGAATCCCAGGCCTTGTGCCCATGCCCTGCTGCACGTTGCAGTGGCATGGAACAGCACATGCCCAGAAGGCCCTGCTCCCCCAACCTGTGCTGCCAAAAGCCAGACTGCGCTTGGCAACTAAGGGAAGGAATGCCCCAAAAACCTCAGGGGAACTTTCCAGCATTGGTGAACCCACGGGAAGCTGTGCTAGCCTCCCAGGCAATCATAGCAACAGGCAATAGATAACCAGATCTAACAACATATTTATTACATAAAAGTGAAAGGTTTAGTAAATGTGTTATAAGAAAGGAGATGCTGCAAAATAAAAGGCATGAGTTTAGCTTGGTTTAGCTTGATAAGGCTTCTCTTCAAATTCAGACAGTAGTTCCAAAGGCAGACTAATCTTTGGGACAAGGAGCACAGCTCTGAGCAGTATTAAAGATATAGACTTTCTTTATATTACTCTTTTCTTTGATAGTTTCACCAATGTGCCTGTTCACACAACCCTAAGGATTTCCTGTAACTCCCACCTCCAACAGCTGATTCAATCAAGGCATCAGTTTGTAGCATATATCCCATATATCACTGGTGGGAAAACGGCTTTTGAAATACATCTTCACAAAGAGCAGGTGTAGACAGGTGTAGAAAGTCATAGAAACTTATAGCTCATATAAGTTTGTCTGCATAACATCTGACAAAATTTACTTATTTATTAACCCACAGACAGAATTAAGAAAGACGCTTATTAATACTGTGTAATAGAGTTTAGACATAGGGCAAGCAGCTAAGGTTTGAATCATTGGAAAGGTGATTTCCAGACATAATTTGCTTAGTAATAGGGAACAACCAGTGAGTCTCCTTCCATGGCAACATTCTCTTTTATTCCCTGAAATCATCAGGACTTCCTCCCATGAAACCAGAACAAGGCAGTTTCTGACCCACAGATATTCTGTGCTGCTCCCCCTGCCCAGGTCTTAGTCACTACCCTTACTCAAAAGGCAGCAAAACACGCAGTTGCCATGTAACCATAAACTTAAGTGGTCTTGTATCAAATTACCCATAATTTGCTCTCAGGCTTTTCTTTTCCAGGTGTAATCAGGACTCTCTTCTAAACTAAACAAATTAATTAGGTTCACCAATAATGTGAGAAATTTTCTAATTAATCTTCTCCACACCACAAACAAAATATCTTTCTCATTCTGTCACCACAATCCCTGCCCAAGAGGACTTCAGCACCATCTTGAGTAGGTACACCTGGGGAGAGACATTGAGAGCCTTATTATAATTAACATTTTACGACACTTTAACTGGAGGTCTCTGACTAATGGCATTAACTGCCATGAGCTAAGTGTTACGGGGAGCTAGAGGAAAGCTACATTTTGTCCCAGGGAGTATTGCTTACTTCTGCTTAGCAGCAGTGGGTGTCCTATGGGAATCCTTGCTTACTAGGAAGAGAAATCAGAAGAGCAGCCACATAATCTCTTGTCATTTGACAATCAACAAATCACATTTGGATGTTGTCCCTTAAGTCAGAAACAAATTACAAACCTGAGAGACAGTTTGGGAAAAGGCAGCTTGGCAGTGCCCTAGGGCATCTTTCCCTGTCCATCATCTTCTCTCCCAAGTGACACGTTGGCTTTTTTGATTTCTCCTCTGGTTTGGAAATCCTTGCATCGGTTCTCTTCAAGAAGGAGGGCTCATAATGGGAAGTACAGGCATATCACTTCTGCTGTAAAGGTGTTTCAAGACATGACGGAACTGCCAGACCCCGTCTCTTAGTTTTAAATCTGCGAGAGGTTAAGAGTCCGGCAAATGCCCAAGTGTGGCTGCTACACAATTGCTCCAGGTACATC
Source organism: Hirundo rustica (assembly GCF_015227805.2). Lineage (NCBI taxonomy): Eukaryota > Metazoa > Chordata > Aves > Passeriformes > Hirundinidae > Hirundo > Hirundo rustica. The sequence goes on from NC_053488.1 coordinate 43,755,429, forward strand.
TGCCATGCCAGCTTTATCCAGTCATTGGCACAAAGATGTATGGATTCTAATAAACTTTTCCACACTTATTAGTACAGGAAAATAATTATTTTACTTCATTTCTCACTGATCTTCACATTCAGCTGAGTGTGTCTATGGAACAGACTCCTTTCTAGCCCATTGCAGAAGACCCTGCCTACCTTAGCCCCTCTACAAGAAAGAGTTGTAAATCCAATCAGATTGCAGTACCAACTCTCCTTGTGCTGTGTCAGCTTGCATGTAAGCAAAACTGTGTTCAACACCATAACCCCACTAGGCTGTTTGCCCAAGCTTAAAGCATCTCCAGTCTCTAAGCAGGGGCAGCACCTGGAGCCTTTGCTCTAACAGTTTCGGAAGTTCCCTCGTTAACACGACAATGAAGGCAAGGGAGTTTTCTCCAACACAGGTATTCTACAGAAAATTCCCATGCCATGAGTCAATATCACTGTAACCTGTAACCAAAACTATGAAATAAACTCATCTGCTGAATTATTTCAAGAGCATGCTTCCCCACACACACCTTACCTGTAAGGCCAAAGTAAACCAGCTTTTAAGAAATACTGTTAATTCTTCACAGTAAAGAGATGTACAATTTTTCAAGGAAGTAATGGCAGCATTCCCTATGGCTGGATGAAAAAATAATGTTACTTTCCTAGGGAGCAACCTTGAAAGAACCAGTGTCTTACTTGCAAAGATGAAAAAATACCATGTAAGATGCAGCTGTTCATTCACAGCCTTGTAAAATTTAATGATATTATGTAGAGTGTGGCTGCTAATGTAAACTGTAAATAATTCATTGGAAGCAATTTATGTGAAAGTACCTTCCAAAGATCTGTGGTTTTTTGCCCCTAGTCAGTGACACTGACTTAGACCAGACCAGCTGTGCACAGGCTTGGAGTTTACTGGGCTGAGGAGGGTAGGCCCAGACGGAACATTGAGCTACTGATTTTTCAGGGGGTTTGAGGATGGGGCTATTGGTGCATTGCAATACCTCTTTGTGTCCGTAAGTCTATTTGATCTGGGTTTTTTTTTTTTCCACTTCTCTTCTAGTAGGGAAAAAAGTGCTGGAAATCCTGCCCATTGGCCAGCCACTTCACATACACACATGCAGCAGTGTCATCTCTTTTTTAGCCACCTGTTTCCCATGCCAGACAAAGTCAAGCCCTGGCCATGCTGGCAGTGCTGATAGCCCCACAGCTGTGCTGTGGTCAACATACAGTTGCCTCAATTTAGAACTTCTACTTGCTATTAATTACAAATAACTCTCTCTCTCACAAATCTTGAGCTTGTGGCTATGCTTGCCCCCCATCACAAACAAAAGAAGGTGCATGCTGGTTTTAGTTCTCCTTCCTGCTGTGGTATTCATAACTGATGGCGATAGACGCCCCTCTGGAGCACACCTTATTCATATTTCTGTAGCTGTAGCTGTAAATACCACCCAGCACCAAGGCAGGGCAGCTCTCGCCTCATTGTTGCGTACAAACCTCTTAGGGTTTGCATTTTGTGGTCAGTGGAGAAACAGAAGGTGGCTGTCTGTGCTACCAATGTTAGCTGAAACCTTCCTTGTGGTGACCATTAAAACCCTATTGCTAAAACTGGAGGTTTTAACAGGAAAAAGAGGCATATTTCAAACAATTTAATTTCCTGTCTTCTCCAGAGCAATATGGCCTTAAGAACTACCTTTCCCCCTCCCCAGCTTTTTACCCAACAGAACTAGTACAGAGCAGAAGTCAGCATTCCAGTATTACTTATCTCTGAGACTCTGTTCGCCTTATGGGGAGACACCTCATTTTTCCTCTGTACCTCAGCCTCCCCATAATGGTTGTTCAGGTTTCTCAAAGACTTCCAGGGAAAGCACTCTCTCTCTGTTAAATATTTTGGTGAATGCTCTGTGTTCACATTCACTGGAGAGGAAGCTGAGCAGGCTCATCTTGCAGGTGATGCTGTTGATCTGCTTTGATCTTCGACACCCTTCTTCAGCTTCAGTCCTAGGCCTGAGTCCTTTTGTTTTCCCAAGAGGCCCCATTTCATATGCAGTCTTTATTTCTCAAGAGATGTCACAACCAAAGTCTCAAACATACCAAGGTTAAAAATGACATTTTAAAAGCAAAAATCATTCTTTTTCCCTGCCATGGTTTAGCCCCAGTAGGCAACTAAGTACCACACTGCCATTTACTTACTGCACCCTAATACCAGTGGAAAAGGGGGTTTACACCAGTGGAGTTGGGTTTACATAATAACAGTTTGATAACTGAAATAAAATATAATAATAACATAAATACAGCACTAACTATATATTTAAAGTGGAGTCAACAGAAACAGAGAGAGAGCTAAAACCCAAGAAAGACAAATGATGTACAACTCTGTTGCTCACCATCTGCTGACAGTTGCCCAACCCATCTCCCAGCAGAGATCAGCAGCTCCCAGCCAACTTCCCCAGTTTACACTGGGCATCACATTCTACCAGTTCAGGCCAGCTGTCCTTGACTTAGGGTTAGCACTACTTAGCAACAACCAAAACATATGTGTGTTATCAACATTACTATCACAATGAATTCAAACCACAACTACTAAAAAGAAAATTGACTGTATCCCAGGTGAAACTAAAACATTCACTCATCATTTTAAGCCTCCTGCCTGTGAATAATGCATAGATTTATATTTTTGCCTTTCAAAAGGATAGCAAATGGATATTTCATCCATTTTCAGCCTGGTGAAGCTTAATCACACATACCTTAAAAACCCCTTTACATCCCAATCTAAGGTTCATCAATCACATCTATTCTGACAAATTTGGCAGGTCTGTCCCAGATGTTCTCAAAAGGATGAACCACACATCCCACGTCCCTCTGAACTGACTTGTTTGCAGGGTGAAAGTCTCTCCCTGCAGTCTTCTCCTTCCTTCCATGTTACATCCTCTTCCTCCTTTGATGTTCTTCTCTGCCTCAGTCTGGGAAGTGGCTACTCAGATCCTATGGGCTGTGGTCTCAGCCAGGATCCCCATCTGCCCAGTCTCTGCCCACAACCCTGTAGTAAGAGTGCGGGAGGCAACTGTGAGGTAACCTCATTTACTTGACATATAGGGTCATTCAGGAAATGGGGAGAATTTTAAAATTATGTTTATGTATATTTATACCTACTGAAAGCAACATAAGAAGGATTCTGGCTGGAGGATTCGGTATGTAGAAGCAGGATGAGAGCTGGCAGGAAGAAATAGAGGAAACCTATAGAGAGGTAGAAGAGTAAAGACTTATCCATCCTCAACACTTTTCTGTTTGTGTATGTCTTAATTTCCAAAGCTAGAATTTTGGAAGGAACAGTAATAAACTGTTAATGTTAGTTTACATATAAGTGTTCAAACTTACTATGTGCAAGAGATATGTGAAAACAAGGTGGAAGCTTATAAATGTAATCTCATTTGAATAAGACTCAAATCATCAGATCATTCTCAAAATTTAAATATTTTTTACTTTATCAACACTGCTGAGCCATGTCACAGACTGAATATCTACATCAGCAAAAGAAATAATTAATTCATTAGGAAGCATATCAAGAGAGCTTCAGCTATAATTTCCTGGCATCTCAGATTATGTGAAACCTTTATTCCCAAGTCTGCCCAGAAAAAAAATTTAATAATTTGAACTGATATTATCCTGCTATATTATGACTTTTGAACCCACTGCCTGTGGTACTGACATTACAGGCAGAAAATATCTACTTCAAGCCAAGAGATTGCACTCCTCGCTAGGCACTTTTTCTTTGATTTTCAGCTGTTTTAAAGTCTGTAACTCAGCTGACATGAAGTGCTAATGAAGGTCAGTGCAACAGACCAGATTATATTTTGCATAAAATACTGAAGCACTGAACCCAATGGTGAGGAGAGGAAGAAAAGAAAGAGCAGGACAAGGGACACTTACAGCCTTCAGACAACGAGTTTGCAAGGAGAAACATATGCTCTCTATATGCCTGTTCAGAACTTCCTGCAACGTGGGATTCATCTGAGGATGATAAGCAACAGCCAAATACCAAGAAGGGGTCTAGAATGTAGCCTGTCCTGCTGTATGGCTCATTAACCACTAGATACATCAGCCTTACAGGGGTTAGACAATACGTAGGAGAAGCAATACCCAGCACTGCCTTATTCTGTTCCCTTCGGAGGCCTGATACTCTTTGCACTAGTATGGGGTTATCTCTTTGCCAGCACAGCTATGTCCTGAAATGCTGGTGCTCACCGGGGCAGGAAGCCTGGAGCAGAATAGCAAAACTATCCTGGGAGGCAGAGGAGGCAGCAGAAATCAGAGCACCAGCTGACTGGTACAGCACCTATGAAGAAAAAGGTCCATTTCAAGATTAGGAAAGAGAATAATTACAAAAGCGGAACAATTTAACATGCATAACTTAATGATTAATGTTTAGAAATGCCAGTAAGATCTAAATATTTAGAAATAGGCTTGTAGTCACATAAAAAAAATCTTTCTGCATGAGCATCCCAATTAATTATTAACAGTGCAATTCAGTCAGTAGTTGTGATTTTATTCCAGTGGCCAGTGACTGACATACATTGCTGTCTAGGCTGAATGTCAGTTGCGGATAGCCACACCAAACTGTTGTAAACAGCCCAATGACTCTAGCAGATCCAGAAACAAAGGGGAAAGGGGACGTGCTTTTCACACAAACTTGGGGATCTCTTTCCCACTTCAGAAGGTCACCCTGTGTGCATCCAGAACCAAGCCCAGCTGGGCTCCCCTTCCAGGAGGCCACGCAGTGGAGGAGGAGATGGATGTGAAGTTTGAGTCACTCAGCCACTAGCTGAACCGTTGCTGTCATTGGCCACACACAGCTCTGAGCTCCACGAGATGCCTTCGATTTTAGCACTGTTTCCAGCCAGGTGCAGCACAGCACCTACAAAGCCTGAGTGAAGCCCAGTGCTGCCTTTATTCACAAGCTTGCACTGCCTTTTTCCTTGCACTTCCAAGAGCAATATAAGCAATATGAGCAACTTCCGTGAGCAAAATGAGCAACTTCTATGAGCAGTGCATACAAACTTGTCTGCAATGCATGTGGAGACATTCATACTCCCTAGGCTGATTATCTACAGTTTAAAACACACACACACACACACACACACACATATTCACAAAATCCTTATTTTTCCCAGATACGGTATTCAAATTAAATATTCATCTCCCTTAAAAACCAATTAAATTTTAGTCTCTAGCAATTTGCAAATCTAAACAGCAAATGTAGAAAAATAATTAGCATAGTAAGAAATAAGCTATTTCTCTGATAAGCTCATAAACCCTTATAATTAAGCTCACAATATTTTTAATTGCTAAAGGGAATATTTTGTTTATAACAGCAAACATTTCTAAGTTTAATTTAGGTTTCAAGCTAATATTTTGATAACTGAGAAATGGCCTCCAGGGGGCAACAGTATCCACCAAACAAAATAATGTGCCTTTCAGCTTTACCAAAGGATTTCCTTGCACATTATCTTCTTGGGATACGTGAAAGTTAAGTTAGCCTATGCAAACTCTGACTAGCCTCCTGTGAGAAGACACTGAAGAAAACAATCACCATTCATTCAAAACTCCACTTAATAAAAATATATATTATTAATCAAACTACAAGAGCATACTTCCAGAAACTTTATGCATACAATCTAAAATTCCTAATAAAATGCATAAATAGACATTATTTGTTTCTTAAGCTTTTAGACATGCTATTTGTAAGATATCTGAAATATCTTGGAATTGCTGTATTATGTCACTTTCCCTATTAACAGCAACCTATTGGCGTGCAAAGGATGTATGAAACTTTGGGGCTGACAGAGCTGATGGCCGGACAGAGGTCAGGATGATATCACCCCGTGTGCCCCAGCACAGCCAGTGTGAGGGCAGGGCCAGCTGCACACACAGGCATGCTCAGCCCTCACACAAACAGAAGTGCTATAGGTAACGCCGTCTCGCTTTCTTGCTGGCTAGTTGGGATGACTGTCCCTTAGTGAGGAATATATCTGTGTACACACGCAGTATGGATCCTTCCAGCATGTGGCTGCCAGAGCAGCCACAGGGAGATGGAACAAGTTCCCTCACAGGGTTCTTGGGATTCCCTGCCACTCCAGCAGCACACTGGCCTGCCCAGTCAGGCTGAGTCATCACATATAATCACATAATTAATCACATAATCCAACAATGAGCCCATCCAAGTTGTACGTGTTGGATGACAAGCAGCATGTGTCTCAGTGGTAGGCCACCAACACGCATCAACCAGAAGAAAGATTCTAAAAAATGGCATTGAGATTCTGCCAGGTGTACCTTTGAAACTGCCACTCCTGGGGAATTGATCACAAGGTGTTGCTATCAGGCCACTGCTCACTGGCAGCTTCCAGACAGTAACTTTGTAAAATGTCATCCTTATTTCAAGTAACAGTCACATTAAAATCCAACTTTTCTATTACAGATAAAAAACAGCTGTTCATTATTCATTATTTACTGTGGTGTTACATTTAAGCACTTAGTCAAGATCATGCTGCATCATTTCATTTTTGGGAAAAGAATTATCCCAGAAAGCCTGTAGTCTAAAACTGCAAGAACACACATAGGACTGAGGGTAAATGCAGGTGTCATCTTGTGAATCAGTACGAGACACGAGGTTAGTAGCTGGGAAAAAAAACCCAACAACAAAGGCATCTAAAGGAAGGATAATATTGTGATGTATCCAGATGCCATTCCTTAAAAAAATATGAAAAATGTAATTAAACCAGAAGACTGAATATACAAGGAAATCAAAGTAATCAAAAACCTCGCATTCAAGGAGGGAGTACTCCCATCTTCCTTCTGGACACCATACAGAGATCTGGACTAGAGGTACATGATAGGAGAAGAGACAGGAAAAACACTTTAGTCCAAAAAAGTGGTCAAATATAATCACTTTTCTCTTGACTTTTCAAGATGCTTGAGGAATTATGAGATCTGAAGGTAACATTGCTTAGTCCACTTGTTGATCTGTCTTGTTCTGTTTAATTTTTCTCTTTTCTCTGACTGCCTATATGGCAGTCAGAACACATTCTTAAATTAACTTTGCCATGTTTAACTTGGCAGTTTTATTTTGGGTCCAAGGTGCTGGTGGAATATTTTCTTCCATTTTGATCATAAAGAAAGAATTCTATTTTGAATGATATTTTAAATTCCATTCATCATGTTGCTTTTGTAGTTTGCCATGTCCAGGCCTGACAAAGTGTTGATCAATCACCCATTGAAAACATGACACAGATAGGAGAAAGCACAATGAAAGCTGTGTTTCTCTGACTGCAGATTTTAATAAAAGGAAATTGCTCTTTGAAGAACACCAACTTTTTTCACCCTACAGCCAAAGGGAGGTCAAATAAACCTTAGGAAAAAAAGTCAAAATAACTGTCTTCCTCCATGTGAACCAGTATTTCAGAGTCCATTCCGAATGCCTTCAGCAGAAATAACTCAAATTAAATTGGAATAAGCATCAATTAACATGGTGTTAGTAAAGCTGTCCTCAACAACAGCAAAAAAACCAAAACAGTTTTTTATTGTTGCTCTTAGTTAGAAATGGAAGTATTTTCATTGTTAAAGGAGGGAAATTCTGCGTCATGTAATTATTTAAAATAATTTCTACATTTTAACATCATTCTGTGTAATGGAATACATACACTTTGTCTGGGGAAAAAAAAAAAAAAAAAAAACCTACAAAGACATATAAAGGTGTTAGGGACAATAAATAGCCAATTTGATATAAAGTAATTTTATTCTGCCATTTTAAAAATAACAGTCTGAAACAGCCACAATGAAAGAGACAACCTCGATCCCGGGTTATCAAAGCTGGGTGAACGCAGAGATGGCCACAACTGAACCAGTCCTCCCCCTTCACAAGCACGTAGATTCAGTGGGCAGGTTTTACAGTTTTCCTTCCCTGAGGCAATTTTATTGTTAGTTCGTGTCTGCCACGCATATTCATGTATTTTCTTTCTCTGGCTGCTTGGCTTCCAACGCTTCTTCTCGGCAGAATCAGGCACTTGAATGGGGTTCCAAGAAGTGGGCATTGGGATGCTGATAGCTACATCTCTGGGTCTTCCACTTCTAGAGTGTTATCATGTGTTAATCACCAGAGAAGGCAGTAGACCCTCCCTTGATGGATGGGACATCTCCTGTTAGGCCATTCCTTTTGCTTATTAATTTGGACTTCGCCCTGCCATTGTCCGGAATCTCTGCAATTGCAAATTAGTCTGAGCAAGCAGAAAAGTTTTCACAGTTTTGTGGAAACCTTCTGCTTGTAATACAGTTTATAGGTTATAACATATAAAACACAAATTTATCACAACATATATCACAAAGGTATAACTGCATTAAGAGAAATTGGGAGAATAGAGTCACAAAATCAATATATGCTTACGTTATTTAATCAAATAAAATTTAAACTAACCATAGGTTTTTCCAAGACAAAAAACATACTGGCCATTTCATTTTGAGAGGTATTCCAAAGATTTCTACTCTGATAAATTTTGCTCTGTGATCTATACTTTGGCCATTTACTTGCTCACAGGTAATGCTTCTTCTAGTAAGTTTTGATGAGTACAAGGTTCCACATTAAAAAAAAAGAATTACTTATGTGGGCATCAGATATTCATGAACTATTTTGTATAATTTCTAACCTTTTGCAGCCAGATATTAAGATACATTAACATAGTCCTTCATGCATGCAATGAGAAAACCCACACTGTTGAAGACTAAGAATCAAAGAAAAACCGAGCCTCATCAGCCAGCTAAGCTCAGTAGAAATATGAAGATGTGCTGATAGGTAACACAGAAAACCAAACACCTGAAACTGTGCGCATTAAGGAGGAACTTATCTGGGAACAGCTACAGCTGTGAGGTTATTCTCCTAAAACAACTGAATAGCTGAAAAGTGGAAGCTGAGAACATCTCTTGCTATGGGTAAGTGGCTGGGCGTGTGGGACTGCCGTGCAGGGCATGTCTGCACATATCACACTATAAATTCAGGTCCTGTGCAAATCTTTTCCTCTGGAGAGCATCCTCATTCATGTTTATTAATTATACTGGCTCTCAAAGCTCTTATTTTCTTACTATTTCCTTATTTAGCAAGCTAGCATTGCTGGATAATAGAAGAATATCTATCTGATCATTTCCTTTTGGAAATCATTAGTCCAGTTTAGTGGGTGTGTCCTTGTGGTTTTTGGAGGTTTTTTTTCCTTTTTTCATAAATTCTGGAAGCATCTGGATTTGTTCCTTAGCAACACTTTTTCGTTTGCCACTTGCTTTTATTTGGCTCCCCAAAGAGTGCTTTTAAAGCTGTAGTTAGCCATTTCAGAGAAGAAGCTTTTATTTTTCCTCTTGAATAAATGGTGAGATCACGCCCAGATATCACGGCCTGAGAGGAACATTCTCCAGTATATTAAAAAATGTCCTTGAAACAATGAAATGCTTTTAAATTGAGATAATAGGTGAATTACTGGCTAGGATACTGATAACTTTGTCTATTGTGCTTGGGAAGAGCACGAGAGGAAAAGGACAGCTAGTTACTTAACGTTCTGTATAGAAAGTTAATTTTGACTAACCGAAAACTTAGATATTTATCTGAGCTTCCAAAGGTACTTCTCACCTTGTTCATATACATCTAGCACCTAGCTTTGCCTACCCACATACAGAGGGCAGTCTAGCTATGCAGCATACCTCACAGAGGTGCTTAGATATCCCCACATACTGGTGTGATATATGTCCTAAAGTTAATTCGTGTTAAGCAATATGAAATGTAATTGATTCACTGTAAAATGGAATAATATACCATGTAAAATTGATCTACTTTAAGTTTGGTTTAAGATCAGTAAACCTAAAGGTGTGTATAGGGTTAACTGAAACTAAAACTGCATAGAGGGACACAAGGAATTCCTGCCAGGAACCGCTTTGGAAGGTACAAAAGGAAGGAAAAGGGAGATGGGTGCCCTGACGACCGAATGATTACATCAGATCAATGTCTTATCTGTTCCGGCCCGATGTTAACATTTCCAAACCTTCTTCGGACACGGCAATCATGACATCGTTCTGCTTTGAGAATCCATTCAACCGACCTCGGACATGATCATGAATATCTAATGAAGCTACCACGAAGCAAGAGGCTTACGGTCTCGGCCCGCTCTCAGCGGAAGACTGTATATAAACCAGCAGTATTGGACCCAATTTGTGAACAGAGTGGGTAACAGGCTGACAGAGTCAGTTACTGTGTTCACTCAGTGCCGAAATCCCAGGATTCGATGCTGTCCCTTTTAATTGTGGCTACCGGAGACTGTGTTTAAGTCTCAAAATAAAATTCTAAATTTTGTTTTACTGAATTTGGCTTGTAGATTTATTACAATTTGGTGACCCCGACGTGATGGTCTGATCGTGGGACCCTCGGACCCCTGTCTCTGGCCAGGAGGCACCCTGCTGAGTTCAGCGGCCTGGCAGAGCCTTGTGGAACTGATCAAACCACACGACGAACTTAAGCAAAAAGCCACACTTAAAAGGGGGATAGGCGAGATCAGAGCTCTCGGGGAACTCGGGAAGGTCCGGGGTACTGGGCCTCCATACCTGCGGCGTAGACACAACTCGTAAAAATCTACGTGCATGAAGAATCCACGCAAGAAAAGGATCGTAAGTATTGCGTGGTTGAGTGGGGGTGATCGAGCGTGTGAGTGAGATGTGATTTAATCACGAAGCAAGTGGTGACCCCAAGATCACAGTTCCACTTCCCCATAAGGGGTGTGGTCAGTCACAGGAGAAGTGAAAGTTACAGGAGTAAAAACACACCTCACATGTAAAACCCAAAACTCGTGGAGTTTGGGGGATTGGTCACAGGAAGGCTGGAAGGGAAGGGTATGTCCTCAAGAGTTCTGGGACAGGTAAACCTTTCAGCCTAGGACCAGGGAAGGGTCCAGGGGAGAGAGAAAGCGGGAGAAAGAGAGCTCATAATTATCAGGGAAAACCCCAAAAGGGATCGATCACCCTTAAGGGCTAGTAGCTGGTGACTCTATACAATGAGACAAAGGAAAAGTAAAACACAGGAGAAAGCCACAGGGAAATCCACAAAGGGGGTAGCTGGGGACATTCCAGAGAATCCATTTGAAAGTCCTTTCGGATGGATGTTAGAACGTTGGGAGGAATGCCCTGCGTGGAAAAAGAAATCTAAAGAAAAAATGATACACTATTGCATAGAAATTTGGGGAGGAGTTGAAGTACGGGACCATGTAATATGGCCTGTCTTCGGGATATTTGAGGGGTGGATTTGTAATGCTTTAGTCTACATGAGAAAGCTACGTGAGAAAAGGAAAAAACAAGGAAGAATGCGACTATGCTCGAATTTGGGAGGGGGCGGATTTGGGAGGGGACAGATACTAAACTTTTACCAGTGAGACTTAAGAGTCCCACTGGAACCTCAGGCGATAAATGGGATCCTTTAGATAATTTGCCCCTACCATATCTCCTGCCTCCACCACCACCTACACCAAACCCGGGAATCCCCCAGGAACCCCCAGGGCCCGGGCTTCCCCCTGTGCAAGGGATCCCTGCCCCTTTGCTGATTGCGTCAGCGCCGCCACCAGAGCTACAGCTCCCACAGGCAGTAGCTCAGCCCCCGCCATCTGGGCTCCCTCCCCCGCTAAAACCCACGCCGGCTCCCCAGCCATCCTGGCAGGGTGCCCAGCTTCCCAAACCCCAAACCCCGCTCCTTGATTCCCCACCACTCGAATTAGACTTGGCCCCGTTTCTCAGCCCCGCTTCCCCGGCCCCACAGAATTCATTAGAAGTTAGATACACTCCACCCACCAGGAGAACCAGGAGACAGCTAAGAAGGTTAAACGAAGCGGAAAGTGAAAATGAGGGCGAAAGAGCCCTCTTCCCTCTGAGGGAGGTGCCCACGGCCCCAGGAATCATCGGATACGTAAATGTACTGATCAATACTAGTGATGTGAGAGCCTTTAAAAAGGAAATGGGAAAGCTTATGGATGACCCTTTAGGGATATCAGAAAGGTTGGATGAGTTTCTAGGAACTAGCATATACTCATATGAGGACCTTACTGTGATTTTAAGGTTGTTGTTTAATACCGAAGAGAGGGAAATGATAAGGCAAGCAGGAATGAGGGAGTGGGAACGCCAAAACCCCCAAAGCACCCCTGGGGATCAGAAATGGCCAAGCCAGGATCCCCGGTGGAACGCTCAAACAGAGGAAGGTAGAAGAAGTATGATCGACATGAGGAATATAATTATTCAAGGCATCAGGGAGGCGGTACCCAGGGGACAAAACCTAAGCAAGGTATTCAGGGAATGCCAAGGGAAGGAGGAACCCCCCACTGAATGGTTAGAGAGATTAAGAAAGAGCCTCCAGGTATACTCTGGAACAGACCCTTACTCCCCTGTGGGGGAAGTTCTGTTAAAAACCCAATTTGTGGCTAAATCATGGGAGTATATATGGAGGAAATTAGAAAAAATCGAGGGTTGGCAGGAAAAGGGGTTACAGGAATTGTTGAGGGAAGCCCAGAAAGTATATATGGGGAGGGACGAGGAAGAACAGAAGATGCAGGTGAAGGTATTGGTAGCAGCTGTAAGGGAAGCCCAAAAACAGGAACGTCCCCAAGATTTAGGGAAAACATTAAAAAGGGCCCCTCAGAAAAAGCCAGTCCTTCCTCCAAAAAGGACCCCTACTAATCAGGACGAGGCCCCTGAATGTTTCTATTGTAAGAAGAGAGGCCACCTAAAAAAGGACTGTAAGAAGAGGATGAGGGACAAAAAAATGTTCCAGGAAGATTAGGGACGTCAAGGGCTTTTTATTTTGGGGTCCATAACATCTAAAAAGCCTGTGGTAAAACTTAAAATAGGACCCAAAGGGAAGGAGATGGAATTCCTAGTGGACTCTGGGGCGGAGAAAAGTACTTTTAAACAGCTGCCCCCAGGGTGCAAAATCAGTAAGGATTCCATGGTAGTCATAGGAGCTAAAGGGGAGCCTTTTAAAGTCCCTGTACTCAAGAATGTAGAAATTGAGTCTGAAAATAAAATTTGCTTAGGGGCTATGTTACTAGTTGAAGAGGCTGACTATAACTTATTGGGCCGAGACCTGATGGTGGCATTGGGTATTAATCTACTAGTAAAGAACTCAAGATTAATAGTAAGTTTATATAAACTAACCCTCGAGGATGAAGGGAAAATTAATCAGGAGGTATGGCACACGGAAAGGGAGGTGGGGAAACTGGACATGGAACCAATTTCAATCGAAATTGAGAGACCAGAGGACCCCATAAGGGTGAAACAATACCCTATCTCCCTAGAAGGGAGACGGGGGTTAAAACCTATAATAGAGGGCTTAATAACAAAAGGGATATTGGAACCATGTATGTCCAGACACAACACTCCTATCCTAGCAATAAGAAAAGCAGATGGAAGTTACTGATTAGTTCAGGACTTAAGGGCGGTTAATGAGAGAACGAAAACACGGTTCCCTGTAGTAGCAAACCCTAATACACTCTATTGAACCGGGTTCCCCAGAGGATGTGTGGTACAGCGTAATAGATTTAAAGGATGCCTTCTGGACATGCCCATTAGCAGAAGGGAGTCGAGACTATTTTGCTTTTCAATGGGAGGACCCAGACACTAATAGGAAACAACAGCTAAGATGGGCTTCTCTTCCCCAGGGATTTGTGGACTCCCCAAATTTGTTTGGACAAGCCATAGAACAATTACTGATCAAGTTTTCCCCCGGGGAGGGAACCAAGATCCTGCAATATGTAGATGACCTGTTAATAGCGGGACCAGAGGAAAAGAAAGTAAGAGAGTGCATCATATCGTTACAAAACTTTCTGGGAGAAAAAGGATTGAAAGTTTCAAAGTCTAAGCTCCAGTTTACAGACCCTGAGGTAAAGTACCTAGGACATTGGATTACAGAAGAAAAGAAAAGATTAGACCCAGAGAGGGTGGCTGGCATAATAGAATTACCCCCACCGAGAAATAAAAGACAAGTGAGACAACTGCTGGGGCTTCTGGGGTACTGCCGTCAATGAATAGAGGGTTATAGCGAGAAGGTTAAGTTTTTCTATGAGAAACTAACCACATATAAGTTGAAATGGACTGAGCAAGATGAAAGGGAATTAACACATTTGAAAGAAGCCTTAATGGCAGCCCCTGTCTTAAGCCTCCCCGATGTGAGAAAGAAGTTCCAGTTGTTCATCGATGTAACTAACCACACAGCTCATGGGGCCCTAACCCAGGATTGGGCGGGAGACAGAAAACCTGTCGGCTATATCTCAAAATTACTAGATCCAGTAAGCAGGGGATGGCCCACATGCCTACAGGCAATTGTGGCAGTAGCCCTGCTAGTGGAAGAAGCTAAGAAAATTATCTTTGGGGCCCCGTGAGTAGTCTATACTCCCCACAACGTGAGGACTATCCTACAGCAAAAAGCAGATACGTGGCTTACTGATGCAAGGCTTTTAAAATATGAAGCCATACTCATTCATGCACCTGAATTAGAACTAAGAACAACTACAGCCAAAAACCCAGCTGAGTTCCTTTTTGGGGAAGTATCAGAAGGGCTCACCCATAATTGTTCTGAACTAATAGAATTCCAAACAAAGGTTAGGGCAGATTTAGAAGAGGAAGAACTAGAGGAGGGGAAAAAATGGTTTGTGGATGGGTCAGCACGAGTTTTGGAAGGGAAAAGAAAGTCAGGTTATGCCATCATAGATGGGAAAACAGGAGAAGTAGTCAAATCCGGCCCCTTAAGTGCATCTTGGTCAGCACAAGCCTGCGAACTATATGCAGTCCTGCACGCTCTAAAAGGGCTAAAGGGAAGAGCAGGGACCATTTTCACCGATTCAAAATATGCTTTTGGAGTAGTACACACGTTCGGAAAGATTTGGGAAGAAAGGGGACTAGTAAACACACGGGGAAAAAAGCTTAGTACATGAAAACTTAATAAGACAAATTTTAGAGGCAATAAGAGAACCCAAAGCCATTGCTGTAGTATATGTAAAAGGACATCTGGTGAGGATGCAGTTCAGAACAAGGGGAAATAACCTGGCAGATCAGGAAGCAAGAAGGGCAGCACTCCTGACCCTGAATGCTCCAGATACCTTGGAAGGGGAACCCCAGGAATTCCCTCCCTGTCCCTCTGAAAAAGAAATAGAGGAATTCAAGAAAATAGGAGGAATGCTGGAAGAAGGGAAATGGAAACTACCTGATGGTAGAGAATTAATACCAAAGGCTTATGCCAGGAAGATTCTAAAAAGGTTACACTTGCAGACCCACTGGGGAACCCAGGCCCTGGCTGAACAATTCTTTAAGTTTTTTGGGTGTAAAGGTATATATGAATTAGCCAAACAGGAAGTCCAGGGGTGCATGGTATGCCAAAAAATAAATAAATCTAGAAATAGGCAAATATCACAAGGGGGACGCTCTTTAGCTTATCGTCCCTTCGGGAGGATCCAGGTGGATTTCACAGAATTACCAAAAAATGGGAGGCATAGATACCTATTAGTAATAGTGGACCAATTAACTCACTGGGTAGAAGCGTTCCCTGGTCCTCAGGCCACCGCTCAAGTAGTAGCTAAAAAACTACTGGAGGAAATAATACCTAGGTATGGAATCCCAGACTCCATAGATTCAGACTAAGGGACACACTTCACTTCAAAAATTATGAAACATTTAGCAAATGCTCTAGGAATTCGGTGGGAATACCATACACCCTGGCACCCCCAGAGCTCAGGACAGGTAGAACGGATGAATCAAACACTAAAAGCTCAGATATCGAAATTTATGCTTGAGACCAAGATGTCATGGATAAAGTGCCTTCCCCTGGCACTTTTGAATATCAGGACTCAACCCCACTCGGGGTCAGGGCTCTCCCCTTTTGAGATGCTATATGGGATGCCATACGAACATGGGATGCCAGTGGGACACCCTCGAATTGGGGATTGTCAGATACAATCTTATCTTGTATCCATTAATAAAAATTTACAGGAACTTCGAAAAAGTGGACTGATATTACAGAGCACACCCTTAGGATTTGCCATCCACCAGATCCAACCAGGAGACAATGTGTTAATCAAGACGTGGAAAGAAGCACCACTGACTCCGCACTGGGAAGGACCTTTCCTCATCCTCTTGACCACAGACACCGCAGTAAGAACTGCGGAAAAAGGTTAGACACACTCTTCTCGGGTAAAGAGGGTTGAGCCATGAGACAACCCTCCGCAGTGGAAAATAACCTCTTTACCGGGGGATTTGAAACTGATGATTCACCGACAGACTAAATGACCAGCGACTACCTGATAAGTTGTATCCAAGCAGGATGTAACTGCTATCCTTTTGTTCACTTTAAGTGTGCTCATTGTAAAGAGGTTTGGGTAGCTCATGGTTACAGGGGAGCCAAGCCTTGGAGTCTGTGTGAAAATTGCTTAGAGGAGGAGAGGAGGCTCACAGACCGTTATTTATACATTGCCACTGAAGCAGGTATATTAGAATTGGATTCCCCAGAGTGGTTCCATTTATTCATAAACGGGTTGAGGGGAAAACTAAAGAAAAAGGCTGAACCTCTGGTAATTGAGTGTAGGAGGACAGTAAAAGTACCTTGTATAGCGGACCAAATCAAATTGGCCAGGTGGGGCCAGTACAAAAGGCGATATGCTCACAGGACTAACTATGGAGGCCTGGAAGAATACCCTTGCTGCCAAGAAGATGGTTTACCTCGCTGCCGGTGGCAACCCGGTGGGCAGAGGCAAAGGCAGAGGGGTACACCTATGGGTAATCCTGGTGATCCTGAGTCTAGCCATGTACCTCACGAATGGCCTCCCCAACCCTAAGGGACAAATGGGGCAAGAAAAAGAGTGCCCAAAGGAGACTCAGCAAGAGCCTGCCTGGGGCAAAGATAGAGCTTTCTGGGTACATTTTAACCGTCCAGAAATCCGAAAAAGGGGAATTTGCACCCACAATGAAAGTTGGTTTAAAGCATGTGAATTAAAAGAGAAAACAATATACCATAACCCAGTGGCAATGTCTAGAAAAAGCAGAGAGCTAAGTAGTCTACCCATAATTCCTATATGTGAAAAGCGTAATAAAATTCTATGGGTTGGGGGTGAGAAAGAGTCCACTTTTGTAGCATATTTGCAGGTAAACCAGCTGTGCTATGATCAGAATAAACTAGGAATGTGCACCCTGAATGGAAAAACCTATTGGGTGGGGCAGAATGCAAAACTTCAGACAGCTTCTTTGAACAGTGGGCCCATCATTCTAGATCTATTGAGAACAATGAAAGGGTCTGCTTAAAGTTAGAAAGGACCTTCTGTTTCTCTAAAAATGAAGAGGGGATGGATCCAGAAAGCAAGATACAGAGAGTAGCTCAGGAATTAAAAAGGCAGGAACTGGAGACAAAAAAAAAAAAGATGGAGCAAGAAAGGATGAGGTCACTCAGTGAACAGTACGAACAATTAGAAAAACAGTCTAGTGATTGGAGCTTGCCGGCCTCTAGCAAAAACCTTTTTGCAGACCTAGTGCAAGAAACTGCCACGGAATTGGGGCTGTCAAATTGCTGGATTTGTGGGGGCCTAAAGTCAGCTGAAAGATGGCCCTGGAAAGGGGAGAGTTTAGCCCCAGAACAACTTCTGAAATGGGATAACCAAATAATAAAAAACGATGTCACGACCAGAGGGGTGGACCTTGGACAAACGAATAATAGGGACCACCTGCATTAGTAGAGAAGGGAATACATACACTGAGGTAGTGGGATATACCCCTTGTTTATCCACATTAGCTGTCAACTCTAACAATAAAACTAAGGTCTGGCAACCTGAGCCACCTGCTGGATAATGGAGCAGGGAAAAAGAAAAAGGGTGTAACTGGGTAAGTGAGATTGAACTATGCTGGAATTAATTAACAGGGGCCAACCCATACCAATCATTAGCGAATTTAAAAGAATTCTGGGAATGGCCAGAAAGTACAGAAATTCAGTGGAAAGCCCCGAGTGGAATTTACTGGATCTGTGGGAAAAAGGCCTATAGCGAACTACCCCGCAAATGGAAAGGAACCTGTACCCTGGGAATGATCAGACCTTCCTTTTTCACACTGCCCCGAACAGATAGTAACCTGTTAGGTGCTCCATTATATGAGACCCTCAGCAGAAAAAGAAGGGAAGCAAAAAGAGAACTCCTGAATGCAGGGGGAAGCCAGAAATGGGGTAGTGAGGAATGGCCCGCAGAACGTATAATAGAATACTATGGTCCTGCAACATGGGCCCAGGATGGGAGTTGGGGTTACAGAACTCCAGTCTATTTACTCAACATACTAATCAGATTGCAGGCCGTAGTAGAAATAGTCTTGAACCACACCTCAGACGCTTTGGAGCGGCTGGCACAGCAGCACTCACAGATGAGGGCTTTTGTGTATCAGAATACAATCGCTTTGGACTACCTGTTAGCAGAAGAGGGAGGAGTGTGTGGAAAATTCAATGAGTCTGAATGTTGCATAGAAATAAACGATTATGGGGAAACTATTAGGGGCTTAGCAGCCGAGATAAAAAAGGCGGCCCATGTACCTGTGCAAAAATGGAATTCAATCCTCCAGGCCTCCTGGTGGGATCAATTGTTTGGGACAGGGGCTTGGTGGAACAAGGTGGGATTTTTCATTTGATGTTCAGTGGCTGGGTTTATCTTCTTACCATGCTTGATACCTTGTCTTATCCGACTCATTCACACAGTAGTTCAAGGGATGCAAATTGCATCATTGCCAACGGATCCTGAATTGGCCTCAGGGGGTCTTAGCAAAACCAATAAGGTACCAAAATTCATGAAATTGAATGAGAAAAAGAGCAGAGTGGCTGAGGTACTGGCAAGGTTTGAAGCTTGGGTACAAGGAGGAGATGAAGAAAAAACATATTGGGGTGAGTCCAAAAAAGAGTAGGAGAACGGTAGGAGTGATGTAAACACTTTTTGTGCTTGGTAAATCATTGGTTAAGAGGTTTTTTTATCCAAAGAAAAAAAAAGCAATAACAGGAACACGAATTAAATATGTTTATATAGAAGGGGAGGGATTGTGATATATGTCCTAAAGTTAATTCGTGTTAAGCAATATGATATGTAATTGATTCACTGTAAAATGGAATAATATACCATGTAAAATTGATCTACTTTAAGTTTGGTTTAAGATCAGTAAACCTAAAGGTGTGTATAGGGTTAACTGAGACTAAAACTGCATAGAGGGACACAAGGAATTCCTGCCAGGAACCGCTTTGGAAGGCACAAAAGGAAGGAAAAGGGAGATGGGTGCCCTGACGACCAATGATTACATCAGATCAATGTCTTATCTGTTCCGGCCCGATGTTAACATTTCCAAACCTTCTTCGGACACGGCAATCATGACATCGTTCTGCTTTGAGAATCCATTCAACCGACCCCGGACATGATCATGAGTATCTAATGAAGCTACCACGAAGCAAGAGGCTTACTGTCTCGGCCCGCTCTCAGCGGAAGACTGTATAAAAACCAGCAGTATTGGACCCAATTTGTGAACAGAGTGGGTACAGGCTGACAGAGTCGGTTACTGTGTTCACTCAGTGCCGAAATCCCGAGATTCGACGCTGTCCCTTTTAATTGTGGCTACCGGAAACTGTGTTTAAGTCTCAAAATAAAATTCTAAATTTTGATTTACTGAATTTGGCTTGGCAATTTATTACACTGGTAAATACCAAAACAACAGCAAAATTTTACATTAAGTGAGAGCAAATCACTTGAGAGTTGCCCCCTTTGGACACAGTAGGGACCACAAAATACACATCACCCACCTTCCAAATAACTCAAGGTCAATATGTTGATGTCTGTATCTGTATTTTGCAGTTCCACCCTTCGCAAAGAAGAGTTATATTCTGTTTCAAAGGTGAGGGTTTTTTCACTGCATGTTCAGACGATGGTAAACCTGACTCTTTTAAGTTAATTTATAGTGAAATGGTAAAACCGAGCAGAACAAAGAGTTCTACAATGGAAAATTTGTGCCAGCAGAAGTCTATTCACCCATTAACTTCTGTGAAAAAGCCTTGAGACATAGAATGGGCTGCTGATTAAACAGAGACTCTGTGCCTACTCGCTCACTGCCAGAGTCCCCAAAAGGTAAAAAGAGTCCCCTCTTTGCTCCCAGGCACTCCTCCAAGTTGAATCAGTACTACAGACTGATCAGTTTATCTATCAATAAATATATTCCAGAGAAAATATGTTCCATTTCTGCATGCAGGCTTGAGCACATCTCATGACCGAAACTATTTCTGTCCAAAAAAGTACATTACCAAAACCCTGCAATAAACAGTCTCTTTGGCTAGACCCTTGTCCTAGTCTACTCCCCTTATGCTATTTAACCAGAACAAAAGCACTTCACATTTCTGAGGAGAGATAATAAGTTTGTTACCCACCAAACTCTCTGTGTAGTTGCTTTGGAAGTGGTTCCTGGCATCAGTGTGGAAATTCAGGCAATGAACTTGAGCTCGACAAGGAGCAGCTATTATTGTGTGCAATGTAAAATGGCTTTTTTGGCATCACCCTTTTGCCCCAACATACAGCATAGAGAAATGCAACTGGAGTTTCAACACACTTGGGTACTTACTTCTTGAATCAAACTGAAATTCAGAAAGTTGTAAGACTGATATAAATCTTTCTTCTTTAGACGCACTCTTGTGTATGATCAGAAAATCTAAAAATCCATCAGGAATTTTTAAATTACAGGGAAAGCATGTATGAAAGCCAGGATGAAACCCTCTTGGAGGACTTTTGACAACACCTAGCTTGTTTTTTCTGTTGAATCTCTGATGTTCATACATGCAAGTCTCAGCCTTGCCCTCAGGGCAGCTATTAATATGGTCAGCATTGGGATCAATAATAGCAAAAGAAGGGCCAAAATGGAGTTGTTAACAGCCAGATCTGTGACATATGTTACCTGTTAGGAGGTCCTGTGACACACACCAGCCCTGCTAAAGAGAGATAAGGTGTATCATACAATCATCTGACACAGCACAGACAGAGATAGCCTGGTGTCAGAGCTGATCACTCAGAAGATAAGCAAAATGGAACAAAGAGACAAACTGTATGGATACCCAGCATCAGGTCTTTTTTTCTGCCCCAACCACAGATATTCACCTCTATCAGCTTTCCAGAGTTTGTTCTTGCATGTCAGTGGAATAATAATTATAATTCCTCTCACTCTAACAGAATTCACTGCCTCTGAGATGTCTCACTTAAAATTACAGAACTTAATAGCGCAGTCTTGGTTTTGCTCCCACTTAAGACCTTGGCTTTTATATTCTGCAGGAAGACGCTTGGTGGCACTCATTCAACATAATTTTTACTTCCCATACCACAGTTTCTCTGGGTTAACCTAAAAACATGGAAAAAATTCCCCTTAGTAAGTGAATGTGAAGATCCTATGAACTCTGTAACTAAGACCAGCTTTTGCATTCATTACTCACTTTTTGACTTAATCATTAATGATGTAAAGAAATACTTCATTAAAAAAACCCTAAAGATAACTTTGTGGTAGTAAACTAATCACTAAATTTGACGTGAAATGCTTTTTGCCTACCAATTACTTTGCAGAATCTTCATGTTTCTGCTTTGATGGATACTTAAAATTTACTCCCTGTGTAAAGTGCAAATTGTTTGTCCCTTAACATTACTGCTCACTGTAAATTGCATACAGGTCTTTGAAAACAAACAAGACAAACAAACCCTGACTGAACCATCTGGCAACCAGGATAGTTACTCAAAGACAACTGCAAAGGCTAGGTAGGGAGTTTCCCTGTAGTCCTTCTAATTTACACTTCTGTGTGACAGCCATTTGCATTCCAGTATACATACTGTGTTTTGAGAAAGACATAGGGGAACCAGAAGCAAACTGACCCATTTAGATGAACAAATACCTATAACCCCTCTATAAAATCCAGGAACTACCCCCATAGTTCCTCATGGACAGTACCCTAAAGTGCTGCCAAGGACCACTTATCAGAGACACCTGGCAGTTATTCTTATCAAGGGTTCTGACTTATCAAGGGTGCTGAAAGATCTGACAGTCAGGAGGGGATTTATTTATTTATTTATTACCCAAAACAGCAGGGCAGTATGATATTAGCTAAGGATAGTCTAACACGGTTAGATAGCCCAAAGCTTGACTGAAGGTGCTTCCTTTGTGGGAGGGCGAAGATTATGCCCAGATGTCCCTGCAACTCTCCACTTACCACACTCAAACTTCTGTGAAACAGATTACAAATAGGTCAGTGTCCACTCAGTGGAAATATGTTAAAGCAATGAAGCACAGCTAAGCACATTCCCAAAACACAGATAATGCTCTCACCAACAGTGTAAATGGCCTTCCTCTAGAACAGAAACAAGGTTCATTGCCCATCCCCACCATCCTTCAACAACAGCCAGAGTGACCCACAGCTGTTGCTCCACGGTCACAGTGACCACAGAGTCTGATTACTCCATGGACGCCCATTGGTCCTGAACCTATGAAATCCATGCTGCTAGGAAATTCCTCTCCCAGCAGTTTTACTTTTGTTCCAAGTTTCACCAGCCGCACCAGAGAAACTTTAACTTTTTCAAAGTGACCATGCCATTATCTTAATGTACTTGCATGCTAGTATTTGTTTGTATACTCAGTAGAGTTTACATACTTGAGCGTATAGGTACTTACACATTTTGCTGACAAGTTCCACAGTTGTCCAATAATCTTTAAAAACCAGGAGGCACTTTTCAATGCAAGCAAAGATTTTTTGCATGTTAAAAGAAGCACATCCAATGAAAATGTTTTATTTCAGGACATTTTACTTCTGCCCCTTCTAGAAAGAGTCTTGTATTTTAAAATTCTTCTAAAAAGAGCAAAAGACAACCCACTGTTTTAGCAAAAACACAGGGAGGCAAAGCGCAATCCAAAAGTGAGTTAACTAATCAGCTAAATATCATACAGAGCACTATTTGACCACATTAAGCACATCAAATACAAAGCACTTACATGTGCTTTTCACACCAAGCCAGTATTCAGCGCATGCCGTGTCAGACGTGTTTTGTCACCGTAACACAGCCTTTCCCACACCAGGTGCCAGAGCATGAGGCACAAAGGGCAGAGCCTCTCAAAAACGCTTTGATGACCTGCCCCTTGCAGGAAGGTGGAGCTGCATTGTACAGAAATGCGAACAGCGCCATTTCTGTGAATTCTAGGTACTTCGTATTTCATTACAGTTATTATTTGATTTGTTATAGGTTCGTTAATAGTAGAAATGGAGGAGAATCACGATGAGCCGAGTCGACACTAGTCCTGGGGAAGCTTGGGGCAATAGGAGAGCAGACAGAAGAGATGGTTCAGCCCGATGCGGCCGGTCCGTGTCCGCACGCCGCCCGGCGGGTGGTACTGCGGGCATAGGTTGGTTTGAGGCCCAGCCCGACGAGCCGCGCCCCGCGTCCGCCGCATCCCCGCGCCCTCGGCTCCAAGCCCCGGGGCCGGCCGGGATCGGGGAGCCGCGGCTGGTGTGCTCCGAGAGGTTAAAAGCCTTCGAGCCCCACGCGTGGGAGGGGTCGGGGCAGAGTAGAGAGAAATGCAGAAAAAGTAGGTCAGCTGCGCCCAGCGGCGGAGCGGACGAGACGGGGAACGGGGAAAGGGAGACGGGAGGCTCTCGCTTGCTGGGGGCTACAGGCGCTCCCGCCCTGACTCCGGCCGCCTGCAGACAATTTGCTCTCTGCCATTAGCAGGTACTCAGATATTTACAACCCGATAGCTCTACCACTCGGTACACATTTGTATTTTGGTGAATACGCGGACACATTCAAGGAATTTCGGAGGGGGAGGGGAAAAGGGGGGGCGGGGGAGTGCGGTGTGGAGGAAGGGAGGAAAGGGCCCTGGAAATTAAAAGTGAAGCACAATTTGAAACTCTGCCTACACCACAGCTTTTATAATCAGCTTGTGACATGCTTGGCACTAAACACTGTTTATGTCCACAATTAATGCAGTTAATACTAGGTTAGTAACTGTGGCAGCCAGCCACGTGCACCACCTGGCACATGGGTGCCTGCTCCCAGGAGAGGCAGTCTTTGCTTTTCAGCGCACATAGCCAGGCCAGTTCAAGCACATCTGGAGCCAGTTTAACTGAGGCCTCCCTCCAGCGCAGTACTCAGCATTGCCAGTGTGTTCTTTCACACAAAACGCTATAAAAAGGGGAGAAGGAATTAGGACAAAAGAGTGAGAGAGGATTTTAAAAAGGGAGTGCAAGGCTCTTTTCCAGTGGAAGCCACCCTGTCACACGGGGCTTCATAGCCTGTCTGAACAAGACTCAACATCAGGGAGCCCCTAACGGGGCCTCCAGAACCAGTTTGACCAGTTCCTCTTATTCCTATCTCTCCATGCAGTTGGACATCTTAGCTAGTTACACACCTGTAGCTGCTGCTAGGCATCTGTTGTTTCCACTTGACGAGGGGAAGTGGCAAGGCTGTTCCTGATAAAAGGTGGTTCACATAAGGTTTGTACAGCTTCCAATCATACACATGTAATCCCAAGTAAAGTCTTCCAAAAAAGTCTTTCTCAAGACAGTCACCCTGTTGCAATGGGAAGATTTTATGAGCTGGTTGCAAAAAGTAACTTGTACTTTTTGAGTGGGAGGTGAATTTGGAACTGAATTTTTATAAAGCTCAAAAGCTCTAGCAAGACTTCTGCATCAAGTTCAGGACTTCCTTGGGAAATCCAGTAACTTCAAACATTCCATCTGTGTCAAGGAGTATGCCTACGGACTAATACACCAGGCACACAGTGTTACACCCATAACATGACCTGTTTTTCTTTTGTGGCTGCTTACAACTCCAGTGAGAGCAGAATATACGTGCAAATCAGTCACGCATTAAGTAACATCACTATCACCTGTCACGTGTTTGTTCACTTATCTGTTCCCCAAGGAGAGGAGTGTTTGTTTTGAGATTTTACACACCTCTAAACATTTATTTCAGTAATGTCAAGGTCAAAGAAAGGTGTTCTCCACTTGCAGTAGGAGCTGGTGTAATCTGAGATAAGGTCCCAGAAGAAAGGAAGCCTACTTCACAGTCACAGCTTGACCATCAAAAACAAACACATTCTACACAGACACACATCACCCTCTATCTGGAGGGTTAGAAGAATGTCACGCTAGAAGCACATCCCTGTCAACCCTCATGCTATAACCCAGTCCTTCATAAAGTCTGAAATGATCCGTCATATCAATTCCTGCTTTCCTTGGCATGGTAGCATAAGAGGCAAACTCTGTATCTCATTTCTGTTCAAAACAAGTCCACAAGTATTAGAGTCATAGTTTCTTCAGTAATATTTTAATCAAAATTATTAGTATTATCTTACTTTTTTCTGAGCAAAAGGGGAAATTTAGCTTGGTTTGTGTTTGTTTGTTTGTTTGTTTGAATTAAGCTACAAATTAACTAAAGGAAATTAATACTTCCCAGGACACAAAGGAATACAAAAGACCACATGTGTTTGTTCTTACTGTTGCATTCTTGGTCACCCATTACTGTTTTTTCACCTGCTGTAAGCTACAAGCAAGAGGGTAACAAATACACGTCAGTACATGCTTTTAACTGTGCTATTCTTTCCTGTTTCCAGGTTCTAGAAGTAACTTCAATGCACATGCCCCCAAAATGCACAAAGAAACCCAAAATAACTGTCTTCTTACCAGAAAAAAATAAAAAACAAACCAAAACAAAACCAACAAACTGAAAATGATCTTCAGTTGAGGCACTTTCCATTTAGCCATGCTTAAATATCAAGAATACTGCATATAGACAAAAAAAGGGTCACACCCCCATCAGCAATTAAAAAGTAATAATCTAGAATGCAAAAATGCAAATATATGAAAAAGGACTATGTTCAAATAATGCAAGGATTATGAGGAAAGAAACTCCTATGCCCATTGAAGGGAAATGGCATCCTATGCAGTGTGCAATCATTGGGTATACTAGAGACATATTTTGCTCCTAAATAAAGAAGAAAGGGGATTAGCTGGAGTCCCTGTTCATTGCTGAGTTAAATTTTTCACTATTTTTTTTCATCAACACAAACTTGTGTTTAGGAAGACAGGATAGTGTATGACAAATATTCCCTCTCCTTGTTGTTGGGCTCCTTACTATATCAGTTCAGGTGGGGAGACTTCCCCTGTTTAAAATCTCTTTTCTATTTGCGTACTGAGGATAATCAGAGTGTTTAAGCTTGGTACATAGCCCCCACTCTTGGGAATAGGGAGGAGCTGACAAAAGCCAATGGAGCTAACATTATTTAACGGATTTATAACATTATTTAATGCATTTATAAGTAGAATTCCCTAGACTCACCACTACTTATTATATATCTTAAAACTTCAAAGATGGAAATGCACAAAGCTGAGAATGGACATGGAGTACACCTGGTCTTATCACTGAAATCATTGTGTGTCAATTATCGAGTCCATACTAATGAAGTTAGTCAGACAGCTCTTCTACCTGCAGCTGGAGGGCACCGATTGTTGGTGCCGCTCTCTTGGATAACTTTTTGTGGGAAGAAATATGTGGGAAGCTCCGGTTTCAATACAGTGATGAAGACTGTGGAAGTCATTACAATCAACTGGCAGAGGGGAGTAAGTCTGATGCATTTATGTGCTCACAGGGAGCCTTCTTCTCTGCCCAACTGGCCACAGCATGCTTTGTTTCTTAGCAGCATGTTCACGAAGAATCAAAGAGTGGGAGGGTGAGCTGAAGGACAGCTAGGCAATGGTCAGTGGAAGTGGAATGTAAATGTGGAAGGCAAAAAATGTCACCACTCACAGCCAGGTATCAGACCCATGAGCAATGATCAGCCCTCAGAAAAAGCACTGCCTGTGGTAGTCAGTGCAGAGTCAAACCGCATTAGACCAGCTGAAAGAGGAAGAAAGAATATTACTCGCTTTCTACTTCATCCTGTTTCCTCAGATATGCAGGAGTTACAAGAGAAAGGGATCATTTTAAGATAGTCTTTGACTCACAATGTAGAATAATTGCCCTCTTGGTTACAGTTGCAACTGGGTTCGGCTGTACACTGAGTGGGGTAGAGCTGACTAAAATGTGTGCCTTCAGTCATTTGTTGATTAACCCACTCTTTGTGGCCAACACATGCATGTTCCACTGCAAATGCTTTTGATAATGCTGCTATAAAGGCTTGTGAATGTCAGTGTAGGAGGGCAAAATATTTTGAGCTGCTCAGCTTCACTTCATAAATATTTTTGGAAGCCGCCAGTGTGAAATGCTCCATTCATATTCAGCACTGAAAAAAATAATGGCTTCTTCTAAAACAAAGACACATCTGTCAGTGCAGTAGAGTATATGAATTTACATAATCTGCAGCACAGAAAGAGTAGTTTCTCAAACAAATTAAGTCAAAGCAGGCAGAGAAAGAACAGCATGAAGCCCTCAATGCAATGTCAACAATAATTAACAGAGTACTTTATAGTCTGCCAGTGCTTCCCGTGAATAAGGTACTCTCAGACATTTGGTATGAACAGGCTGCCCTCCTGTTTCTCTCCTGCAACCCAAAGCTGCAAGTCTTCACTTTTACTGGCTAGCCTATCATTAACTTTTAAATGTTGTATGCCACCCAATATTTCCCCTTAGAAGGACAAAGGACAGAAGGCAACTGCTGCAGGGATTCATGGGGTTTGCTTTGCCGTGTCATACTGGAAATTCAGGGAATTTGCTTCTTTCTCAGATGCATCAAAAGAAAATCAAAAAACAAACAAATCCAAACACATTGCACCATGCACAGAACTCGTTAATCCCTTTATTTCTCAGTTTCCCTGTTGATACCTTGGGAGAAAGCAGCTTTCTTATTTCCCTCACATATGCATAAAACATTTGGAAGTTTTATTCAACTCTTACTGATTCTCCAGGGACACAGACTGCAGACATTTTGAATCATGGAGTCCCTTCTCCTAGGCTGCTTGTGCACAAAATGCAGAACTGATGTGAGCCTGCTTTTGTGCACAGAATAGTATTGTATTGCTCTTCTATCTCTGATTTAATCACACTGCTCTTGCATTTACTTACAGATTAAATTTCCAGAATTGCCACAGAATGGGACAGTCCTGATATCTTTCTCTCTTTACAAATGGTAAATCTGCAGCCTTGCCTAGAGCAGAGGGGTTTCCACAAGTTTTTTCCTTATAGACTAATTTTGACTGATTTCTTCCACATGTAAGAGTGCTCAGAAGGTTGTCAGGGAGACAACTGTTGACACAGCTTTACCCTGATATTTGAAAGGCTTGGGCAGTTGAGTGCTTTTCAGCAGATTGTGCACTTGTGCAGATGCAAGCACACTGGCAGACTACAGGCTTGACTTTTTCATTTGCCAGTCTGAGCTCATGAGCAAGCACTTACTACAAAATACAGCTGTTAGAGGAGGCTAGCATACCTCAGTTAGTGTTATTTGAACTGGTTTGAGCAACAGAAAAAAACCTGGTGACCAAAAGTCAAGTGCAGTCAGTGTGAGACACAGGACTTATTTGGAAGGTTGGCCTGCACTGTGTACATTGCTTCTAGTAGCTCATCCAGACCAATATAAAACACTGTAATAATGCTTCTCTGATGCCAGCATCCTTTGTAAAGTACAGCCCTGAGCCCAGAAATTCCCATCAGCCTGCAGTCTGTGTCATTGCCTCCAGCTCCTCTGTGGATCTCAGTGCTTTCTTCTTTTCCTTCCTGCAAGCTGTGACCAAAATTAAATCAAAACCAGACATCACGTTCCCTGAATTGGTGTAAAGGTTGAAAACAAGTGTAATAAACTTTGCACTGACTGTGGCTAATTAGCACACAGGCAATCATTTATGATTAAGCCATATAAAATGTTTGTTATTAGCACAAGAGCTGAACACTACAGTACACAGCAAAGGTCCAGGGCACAAAGAAGTTAAGTGACTTCCTCAGTTTGATGTAGCAATTCAGTGACAGAGGTAGAAATAGGCCACTGAGTTTTCTCTCTCAAAACAGGTCTCATCTCTAGATCATACTTTGATCTCCCTTTAGCAGCAGAAAATAAACCCCCTCTGTTCACGGTATAAGTCTTTACAGAAATTACTTTCAAGTTACAGACTCACCATTATCATATCACTGCAAGATCAAACAAAGAGAGGAGCAGTAGGAGAGGAAAAGAAGGGTTACGTTGGGTAATTTACTTCTACAGTCTGCTCAACAAAGCCAAAGAGGAAAAGCTTTTTTTTTTTTTCTCTTTTTTTTTTTTTCCCCCTGACAGATGTCTTTTACAGCACATCAAACACTTCTCATGGGCGTGTGTCAGAGACATTTTACTACAAAGGCTTTGTCCTTTGCATTCACAGCAGCCCGGATGTTTATCGGGATTTTCCATTCCTTAAATTCAAGATCACACTGGGATCTGTGTTAAGACGGCAGCAGAAGTACAACAACAGAGTCCAAAGTACAAAATCCTTAGTAAAAAGAAAGCACTAACACAACTTGTTCCTGTGCTAAGACTGTGGTGGGGGAGTTCCTATCATCTCTAAAGGAATGTCTGGAGAAGGAAACAGCCTATTTTCAATGCAGTGGCTTGGAGAAAGTCAATATGAGGGAACAGTTGTCTTTCCTAATGGATTTACTTCTAGTAAATGTAAATCTAGTAAATTAAAAAATGTAGTAAATTAATCTAAATTTAGTAAATTAAAAAAAATCTAGTAAGTAGTCCTCCATGGAAAGCATGTGGCTGCAATATCACAAAGACAACATTCCATTATTTACTACATAGCATCTCATGCATGTACTGTGCTCTCAGTGTGCCTGCAACAATCCTCTGATTTGTTTACTCATAAGGACAGTTTGTAATTCTTTAAGTTATCTAGCACAACAAAGAGCATTACACACAGCGACAAACTAAATTTAACATTGCTACATACTGTTCCTCTCTTAGGCCAAGACTCAACAGGATACTGCATTTCCTCTCTCCTCACCCCATGCTCTGTGCATAGTCTCAGTCCACAAATTACTACAGAATCCTTCAAAAAACACCTGTATCCTTCCTTGGTGAGGTGTTCTTCTTACTAGGAACAAACCAGGTCACTGAATGTTGCTCAAAGGCACTACTCCAAGCCCCCCTGCCAGCAGAACAGCACAGTAGAGGATGGCATGTACTCCCCCAGCAAGCTGACCTGCTCCACTCCCTGGGAATGGTCATGCCTGAAGGTTTTCAAATCACCAAGACACATCAGCAACAGTTGAAGCACCTGTCCCCAAACCCAATACTTCACTCTTTTCACGAAGGATGACACTGACCTTCCACAAGACTTTCTGCTCCCTGGCACCACTACAGATTTAAATGCTTCACTTAAGAGGAAATTTCATTGTAAGCCAGGACAGCATGCTCCAACAGTTATTGCAGGAAAAGAGGATAGGCAGAAGTAGCAGAGATATCTGAGGTTCCTTCATTTGCTTCTGTTTGGAATATAAAAAAACTCACAATTCTTCTCTATGCCAATTCTCTTGTAGATTGAAGTAACTGTTTTCCCATTCTAGTGATCCTAGTTCCTCAAGAAGGTAAGACTTCAGGTAATCCTATACTTTACTGTCTACCTACCACCACTGCTGTGTAGTCTCACACAGCATTTGTGCATTGCCCTTGCATTCACCAGCATGAACAGATCCATCCATCAGGCTCCAGCAAATGTGTTATCTGCAGGCAAGGGAACTCATGTCTGTTACTGGTAGCAATAACTCCTTCCCCAGCAAGTCTGAAAAGCCTCTCTCTCCAGGTTAAACCAAATGGCTTTGGTTGTCTCTCAGAGATGTGACTGAATCGATATGCCACCCCAAAACTCCCACCTCTCAGATCATATACTACTTATGTGAAAACAGTGGGTAAGCTTCTGGCAGCTCTTTCTGTTTAAAATGGGCTGGGGAAAAACAGCATGTAATTTTCTGGCAGCAACACTGGAACAGTAAAACTAATGCATCCCCACAGCTATTCCCACCTGTTCTTAGAGCAATATATATATATTGGATATATACCCACCCATGAGTCTATCTGTGATGTTAACTGAAACTATTAAAAAACAACAACAACAACAAAACCACACCAACTCAGATTCCAGACTTTCCTGTATAGGAAAAAATATGGAAAAGAGCAGGTGGAAATTTCACATCTCACATCATTGTTTTAACATCTCACTTAACTTGGGTCTAAACTCCTTCCATAGAAGGGAATAAAAGCAGGACAGATGTGTCAGCAGCAGCATCAACCCAAGGGTGATACTGACCAGAGATACTGTAAAACATGAATATGGAGCAAGATGAGGGTGAGTCAGCAGACTATGTTTGTCTTCTACGAAGAGTTCTAAAATTTGGCTGTCTGTAACAGGAAATTACACTAATACTGAATCACAGTTCTGTATGCATCGTCATCCTGTACAGATGTTTTCCATGGTGAGCAAGTTGTTGTTAGGTAGGTTTTACAATTTTATGCAGTAATTTAATTTCTAAATGTGTCCTAGAGCATCAGTTTTCCCTGTGCATGAAAGTACCTGCAGTATTTATGATTTCCATTCTCACCAATAAAAACTCTGACCAAGATGCTCCAAGGATAGGTGAAACAACCTTTCCATATTCTACCTAGAAAAGACAAATAGTTTGCAACTATTCTCTAGCAAAACACACAGAAGAGAAGATGAAAGAACTGAAAAGGATCAGTGGAATGCTCATAAAATGGAGATTTATCTCATGAGAAGTGCACTAGGATTACCTGGGATTTTTCTGAGATATTTTTAATTTTTTCATGTAATTTATTTGTTAGTGGACATAACTTCAGAAGGAATATGCTAATTTGAAAATACTCCCATTATGATTAGAATAGGCAACCTTTCTGTGCTCCAGAAACTTTTTAAAAAGTCTTGGGAAATAACTGTTTAAAAAGTCCCAAAGATTCTAGAGGCTGACAGGGAGTTGATTCAACTTAACTGTAGCACATGTTTAAAATTGATTTCCTTTAATAGCTATTAAATGTTGACAGTGTTGTAAAGAGATATGCTGATAACAGAAAAATCATCCCCTTTTCAAATAATAGCAGTAATGAGGCATTATTGCACAAGGGTCAAAAGAAGAAAAGCATTTCATCCTGGATAGTCTTTCCCCTCACACAATATGGCCTTTGGCGAAACTATGATGTTATCCAGGTCTTTAAATAGTGTTTCCAAACAAAAGATTGTGTAAAAAAAAAGATTTGAAGAAGATATATTTATAATTAATTATGGAGCTTGGAAGAAGTCCAACAATTAAAGCAATTCTTGTTTTCTATCCTGGAGAACAAGCTTTCTATAAACACACAGACTGAAGATTACCCCAGTAAAGAAGCAAACTGATGAAGTAAAACAGGGTACACATGCAATACCTGAAAATGTTTCAGACTTTCAGATATTCTCAACCAAGATGTAAGCTATCTAGCACAGAGATTTGGGATATAACATCAGTGGAAGTCTGTGGAGACAACTTTGATGCTAAATCAATACAGCTCCAAATGATTCTGCTTCCTTTCATAGCCATTTCTGTGTAGAAACAATTCTACTGTCTTTTCAATAGCCCATAAGTCAGCATTGCACAGAGTGAAGCAGCTGAATTGCAGTTGTTCTTTTAGTGTTTAGTTTTCCTCGTGTATGCTGTTTTTATAACTGCTATTTCTCTGATTGGAGCTTTAGCCTAAATACAGTGGGGGAGGGAAGGGGTGGCTTGGCCTTTGCAAAAGCCAAACCAAAGCTGTTTCAGTTCCAGGTCCCATTTTTTATGAACCCTGAAAATTAAAGCCAGGATGGCTTGGATAAGTGCTTCTAATTCTAGCATACCCCTATTTAAAACAAGAGGGAGGATGTGTTTTTAAAAAGCTGAAACTAGTATGGCCTGGAATGAAGTCTCTGAAGACATTTAGGGAGGATTCAGATAAACAATTCCATTCTTTTCCCCACCCCTTTTATCTCTCATTAATTTTTATCCTATCCCTTCCTTGCTTTCCATCTCTCAGATCTTGTTTGCTTCCCCTCAAATTCCAATGGAGCTTGAGATTATATTTCCTTTACCTCCGTGCTAGTGAACCGCACATCCTGGTGAAAGTTAACTCCCAGACTGAGTCACTGAGTTATCTTCCACCTCTGTACCTGAACTGGCTGAAACCACACAAAAGAAATTGTGTCCGTGTAGTCCTGTGTCCGTCTCACACCATCATTATTTGATTGTTGGAAAGATAACTCTGAGTTTAGTTGGACAGAAATAGAACTACCCAGTTGTAATGGTTTTAGTCTCCATTTATGACAGCAGAAATTGGGCCACACTGTTACTCAAGATAGAAACAGCACTCGTCACAATTTATAACTTCATTGGGAGTTAACTTGGGAGCTGCAAGCTGGCAGCAATAATTCATACATTGCTGCAAACTGTACTTTCATAATTTCTGTTGATACTGGCAAAGTACTTGTTTTGGCTTTCTGCATGTTGCAGTCATTAGTATAATATAACATAGCCATTCAGATATATTTAGGGGAAGGTCATTTTTATACAAATTATTATGTACTGGGAAGTTAAATAAACAACCAAGTTAAAGATATCAACAATCCCACTCCTTGATCCATGCCAAAGTGAATTTTAAACACTAGTTGGTTCAATTGGAGGAAAAGACAAGCAGTGATTATGTCAGTTGGGAGGGAGAGGACATTGCATTTCCTTTTATTTGAGGACTCACCTGGAATGCTACTCCTTGAAAATGGCTAAATATATCCATAAAGCTAGACGTACTCAAAGACAAGCTAGAACACGTGGTCACTCTACCATTAGCAAGATTACTCATCCTGTTCATGATAAGGAAAATTCCTATTGAGACTTCACTGAGCAGAAAGTACAGTATCCTGACTATTTATTAACAGCTCTTTGGAATGTGTTTCCAAGGCACAAAAGGACACTGAACTCAAAAATAGTATTTGGGGGGAAGTAAATAGCCACAGTTTTCATTTTGTAACCATAATGCAAGTTTGTAACCATAAAAGCTACAAAACAAGTCACTTTTGAGAAGTATTCATCTTTTACGGTCATTAGATTGCAATCCAGAGATGACTGAACATGATATTTAAACAGCAGTGGTTTTGCCAATGAGTTGCATGATCAACACGTACTGCTAATGTTTTCTATTCTAAACCTTCTCAAAATGTCAAGTGCTCTTGTCAGCTGAATTTAAGTGGCATAAAAGTAACTTTTGAAGATGTTGTTGATGAGACACCCTTGGTAAACTCAGTATATATACTAAAATGATCCACAGTATATATTCTAAAATATCCACAATATTCTCTAATCTCCCCTGCTGCAAAAGAATTAGGCTCCCAATTCACATTTCCATTGCTGGTAATGTAGCACAGTCTTGGTCTTCCTTGCAAAAAGACACTGAGCATTTTTAAAGAGCACAGGTCTTGTGTCCTGAATTTTCTCAAATGGCAAGAAAATAAAAACCTAAATTAAACAAATTCCTTTTGAAAACCTAGAACTGATAAGTAACTCTGTTACAACCCTCGTAATTGCAGTACTGTTAATTATCTCTCTCTCTCTCTCTATATATATATATAGATATATATGTATATATATTTACACAGCAGTTCACCAGCACAGCAGAAAAAAATCACAGTTGTCTGTGTCACACTGGCTGTAGCAGATTCACAGATTTCTTCAGTCAGTTTCTTCTGTGCCTTGAAACACCAGAGGAAGGTAAGGAAACTGGTGCATTACCTAAGGTTCTTGCCAAGGATGTGGAAGACCTGGGCTCACTCCCTGTTACTCATGGTTTTTGTGTGTGAACCTGTACAAGCCATACAGAACTATTTCCAATAACAAACTGAGGCAGGACTTTGATGTGTCTGTCCAGAGGCCTCACAGCCTCAGTCAGGTGCCTCCAGAGCTCTTTCGGCTCTTGAGGACCCTCCTTGATTTCACCCTATTGCACCAGGATGGACCACAGGCTTCTAGATATTGATCCAAACCAGTGCTGATGATGTTTGTTACACCATTTACAGCAAAAGCCATGAATTAATTTGCTTCTGAAGTTCCAGTTAAGTCAAGATCATCACCAACATTGTATTTCCAGTGCCATGGGTTTCATGTGTTGCAGATCAGGTGTTTCTTGGAGTCCCCTTTTTGACTACCAAACAAAATTTTTTTACTCGAAGTATTTCCCAAAAGTTTAGTTAGGTGGAATTTTATGGACTACTAGCACGAGGACTGCACACTTGTGATCAGTGTTTGGTGCTTCAGTCACACATCAGAGTCACAGAATGGGTCAGGTTGGAAGGGACTACATTGGGTCATTTGGTCTAACTTCCCTGCTCAAGAAGAGCCATCCTAGAGCACATAGCACAGGATTGTGTCCAGAAGGATCTAGAATATATGAGATCTTTTGCTCAGAAGGTGCTGAAATGCCCTGAAGTCTCTGTTCACTTGTTGAAAAGCAGATCGGTATTTTATGCTGTTGTTTCATGCACAAGTGTCTGATTGCAGTAATAAATAGTATTTTGGACAGAGAAACTCAGTTTTCAATTTCAGCATACCACAACAACTACAGTGGCGCAAAGCATAAGCATTTTTAAAGATGAGTTTTTGTAAATGGCACTTCATGGTTAAAGTGAAAATAAGCATAAAAATCTAAAAGCAGGGTAGAATTTTTAATGTGTATTTATCATCTGATTTTGTATCTGCATTTTTCACTTGACCTGTAGCAAGCATTAGTTAGGATATCAGTTCCATTAAATAAACATTTCAGAATTCAAGTGCTTTCAAATTGCTAACTGCTCATTTGTGATCATTTAGTAACACTCGGTGATGATGCCTCTAATAACAAGTAATTCATGTCTAAACTGGCTTTCACACTGCTCAAATGTAAAAGTTCAAGCACGTTGGTAGAACAAGTTGGCCTCCTAAGAACATTTCAGGGTCATTTCACATGTTTGACTGTATCTGGTCTTTTAACTATGTTATGACACTGCTGGAACTAAAAGCCTGTTTACATCCAGGTAATATACAGTACTGCAGCCTCATTTGCATTGTATTCACAAACTTAGCAAGTGGGTTGAAAAATGAGCAGGAATATTCAGCAGATAACTGCAGGTTCATCAGGTTAACCCTCATCCAGAGATATCCAGAATGTGGGTTATATGCAGGTAGAAGAGGTAGAAGAGTACAGCTGCCACATCCAGGTCAATGAGATGCATCTGGGTTCTCAGCCCATCCTTGCCTCAGCTGGCTTCCTCTGTAAACCAGGCAACTGGGTTGGTTGGCAATGCTGCTTAGCAGCTCACCCTGCAAGGGGGGCACTTTCACTCTTAGCCCCAACTGCTCACGCAGTCCTGGCAGCTGTAAAGCCCAGCACTTTGCAATATCAACTCACCACCATGAAGTAGAACATCACATAAGGTAGGAGCTTTCTTAATCACTAACAAGGATCACAAACTCCTCAATGAGGTACAGAGCCATAAATGCAGCAAAAAATGGCCTACCAGTATGAATTTTTAACTGAAACATCAGAAGTTGGGGGACTGATTAGAAGCAAGATGATACTCTTTTTTGTATGAAGTAACAGTAACTCTAATGCTTGTAATTTTCAGGTGATTTATTAAATCTTCACACATGTCTACAATGAGAGATGGCAAAACAATTCTTTCTATGCTACATGGGGATGACAAGGCAGAAAGAATACAGACTCTGCCCAAGACCAGCATGATGAGTCTGGAATGCCTGTATGTCAGCCCCATTCTTAAAATACATCACTCCTTTCTAGAGACAGCAGCTGTTTGTTCTCTGACACTTACAGAGCATCTAAGATTATTTCCATTGAAGTTAATAACTGTGCAGTCCAGTGAGAACAAAATTGGGTCATAGATATTTAAGCTGGCCTAATTTCACTGAAGACTCCTGGTAAACTTATGGTTACACACAACTCTGTAATTATCAGATTCATTTAGGGAAGCTGAGTGGTACATGCAGAAGACTGAGGTATTAACACAAAGGCTGTGCACTCAGCTTTGTTCTGCCACAAGCAAGGCCAGTCTTTTGGCCAGGGCAATTCCCATAGCCTGAAATGAAGTTGACGGCTGCATGCACTCTGTGTATCCTCCTATGCCATCTCTAGAGGTGTGTACCTTCTGCAAGGAAAATCCAAGCATTTCTCCAGCCCGTAACAAATGCAGGCACCAGAGATGTGAACGCACAATACCTTGGGCAAAAAGACTTCCGCTAGGATATATGAGCATCTATCTGCGTTTCAGTTGTGTGATGGGCTTGTCCATCCCATGACAAAGGGGGCTTTGTGGTGTTCTAGGGAAAGTGGCTAGTAAGGGTGTACAGACAGGAGAATTGTTCTGGCAAGGATCCAGATCTGAAGCCCTAAGAAGGATGTCCTTGTCATGCTCTAGTCCCTTTGTAACACCTTGGGCAAAACATAAGCATCTAAACTTTTTTCCCACAACAAAGTTGATGATTTTTTTTTTTTAATGCTATTGAAAATTTGATAATTTTGAAGCAGAAGAATTACATTGAAGCTGGTGGACAATACCTTGTGACTGCAAAAAAGCCCTCCATGCTTCTGACTTCCACTGAGTTCCCGCACAAGCAGGACACAGAAGCCAGGAGCCATGAGCCACTGACATTTGTATATCAGGAACAGTAGGATTTAAATGAACATGCTCATTTCCATTGAAGAAATTTGTCCTATTACTCTTTTTTTTTTGTTTTGTTTTGTTTTGGTTTGTTTTGTTTGTTTTTTTTTTTTTTAGCAGTGGTAGGCAGAGTGAATATGGATATCAATCTGACTGCTTATTACAAACTTTTTCCTGCTTTTTGTACCAGGTTTGGCCTTTACTCTGTGTCCAGAGGGCATATAGAGACATTATAGGCATTTCACTGGGGCAATCCTGAGTTGCTGTGTAGCACTTTGGACATCCTTACTGTCACTGAAGAAATGTAGGTACCATGAAAGGATAATTAAGCCCACCTAAGAATCCTGAAGTGTATCAAAGAGCCAACACCGAGTCTTGTGTAATAACCTACAATTAGCATGCTCAAGGCATTTGCACATTGACAACATGGTTTAATCCAGTAATAAAGTAGGCTAAATGATTATTATAGCTATTAGTATTTTTAACAGAAGTGAAACTACAGAAAAGCAGCTACTGAAACATATTGATTTCAGCTGTGCCTCCCTGACAAGTCTGTATAGATTTTGTTATTTATGGTCCATTTTTTCAGAAAGGACCCAAGGCAAATGTAGAAATCCCTGGTTGTATGAAATAGATGGTTGTGTATCAAAATGAGGGATTTGCATGTTTAACTGCCCATATTTGTATCCTTCTATCCAGTTTGCATATGCAAAGGCAAAGATTGTTATATTTATCAGTGCATAAATGAAAAGAGAAGAGAGAAATGATCTGGTTTGCAGAGGTGCTGAGCACATGCAGTTTCCATTTATTTCAACTGGAGTGTGAAAAACAGGCCCTAAGTGACTGGCTCAAGCTCACACAATGCATGATTGTCAGTGCCAGGAAGAAAACTCAGAAATCCTTCCAGTCTAATCCTCCCAGTCTAAATCCTACCCAGTCTAAACTCTAGACACAGTCTCTCCAAGAAATAAATAAAAAAATAATAAAACACACACACACATACAAAACCCCAACTGTCCAATAGCCTGACCACACTCTCATTCCTATCTTAATTTGCCAAGAGAATTAAAAAACAAACAAACAAAAAACCACAAAAAACCCCAACACCCCCCAAAACCAACAAAAATAAAACCACAACCCCCCCCCAAAAAAAACAAAACCAACAAACATCCCCCCCCAAAAAAACAAAACAAAACAAAATGGGAAAAAAAAAAAAAAAAACACCAAAAACCAAAACAACAAAAACAACAACAACAACAAAAAAAAAAAAAAAAAACCCAAAAAAACAAGGGCCATGAAAAACTCCTGCATAATCTTTAATGACTAGCAAATAATGCCAAGTAGGGCAAGTAAATATGTGTGAAGCATTGCTCACACACCCGTCAATTTGCATGTGTGTCACAGATGGTTTTAGTGAAGAGCCAAAAAGAGGAGGAGAGAAAGGAAAAGAAATACAAGTCCAGATAAAGAGTAAGCTAGAAAGAGAGACAAAGTCATTCTCTGTTATTTAAAAACAAACAAACAAACAAACAAACAAAACCTTAAAAAAGCTACCAAAACTAATGATTAAAAAAAAGTACCATTCCCTTTCCTTGATAACACGTAGGCTAATCTCTACATAAATAGAAATAACAGCCCTTTGAAATGGCAATGATTTGCTTGGAAAACATTCATTAAAAACGTCCTGCAATTATTGACTCTATCATTATTTCTTGGCAGCAGCTGAGTCTCACAACATCTTGTGCTGTTTTTCCAGTGAAAAGCAGAGCATTGTTTGGGAAAAAAACCTAAAAACACAGAAAAAAAAAAATCAGACCCAACCCACCCCCCACCCCCCCCCCCAAGGACATTGTATTTGAAATATGTGCTTGGTGACAGGGAGCTCATTGCCCAAAGGAATCAGGATACAGATATTTGTATTATTGTACACGTGAGTAGCTTGAATCATGTAGTGCTCGCTCTCTTTGTTTGGATTATGCAGCTTGGCTGGGCAGCCATCCAAAAGATTCACATTAAATTCTAGCTATATTCAGCACAAAAGTCATCTAGCATCAGAGAATCAAAGTTACATCAACCAACAAGCACTAAGGAATTGATAAGCCACTAAAATTAGGTCATCTCCTAGCAGCTGTTTTTGATGGATGAAGTAGAATTTAGCCTCAGGTTTTCTATTTAAAGATCTGTTATAGCATCTTTTCCTGCAGCTACAATGAGAACACAACAAAGTATAATGCTTCTGATTAAATGTTTAATCATTACTCTTTACTCTTCTGATTGTTTCTGCCATGGCACAGATTTACAGCACAAACTATTTGTAGCTTTCCTAGCCCTTTTTAAACTGACATTAAAACAGTCAGGATTTTTAATTCCTTACTTGAAAAACCTAATAAATTATTTTTAAAAAATGTGGATAAAAATCTTTCAAAGCTTTTTCCTTGCCACACTTAAAGAGACAAACTGTTATTTAGTGCAACTGAAAATCAGTATCTAAGCAATTATCCCACCACTGTGCCCTCTGGAAGAATCACCAAATCACTAGGAACTGTATGAATATAAAAGTACTTATCTGTGCATAAGTACATGGGAGGGCTAAGGAAAGTCTTACACATTTATGATTTTATCTGTGGCTACTTTTTGGGAAATTATGACATTAATCTAATTAACATATACTTTTAAAAGCCCTAGCTAGTGCACTAGGCTATCTTTGGCCATTATAATTGCTAGAGTATAACGTATGTCCTACCAAGACATGCTTGTGGTATGAGGGTAATACAAATAGTGCCATCATAACCATCACTAGCATCAAAACCATGACACAGCTTTAGAAGAGAGTTCAAAATGGGAAAAAAAACCCCAAAAAACAAACAAACCAACAAAACAAAACGTGAATTACTTTCAAATACATAGAACCTGCCCTTGACCTGTTTATAAGGTTGGCTGGTTCCAGCCTGTGTAAAACACTGTTGTGTCATAATTTCATAAATGAAGTTAATGCAGGATTTCATTGTCAGGGTTTTCAATATGACATCTCTCATGTCTGTTAAAATCACTAGAATCTTATTTAAATAACCCTGAGAAACAGCAAGGGAAAAGAAACTACATCCATCCAACAGAAGAAAATGAAGTAAATAGTCGTTTGTCTTTTCAAGTAAAAAAATGGTAGAGGAGAAAGACTGAAAAATATAGCACATGACAAT
Organism: Hirundo rustica; assembly: GCF_015227805.2. Taxonomy (NCBI): domain Eukaryota; kingdom Metazoa; phylum Chordata; class Aves; order Passeriformes; family Hirundinidae; genus Hirundo; species Hirundo rustica. The sequence goes on from NC_053488.1 coordinate 43,796,390, forward strand.
GCTACATAAGACACATAACTTTCTATAAATGACAGACACGTGCATGCTGCTCTACAGCAGTCATCCTCTATGTTCCCTTCTGTCAGCCTTGTAAGTGGGCTGTTGCTGGGTAAGAGTCGTAAGAGGTTGAAACTCACTGTTGTTTCCATTCCAAATTTGGTGTGCCCAGTCTTTATTACTTGCGAAAGCAACATTATGCATTGTAATTCAAAGTCTAAATCTAGCTTTTTTCAGCTACATATCTCTTCTTTAACAGAAAGCCTAAACTGGGGCAGGGGGGAGGGAGGCGGGAATGTGTAATAATATGTCTGGAGTAGACAACACATCTGAAACTTTTTCTTTTCAAGGAAGAATCTTTACAGGAAGAATGTAGATTAGTTTAATTTATCCGTTATGCTCAGTACTGTATTCTGCTTGGATCTCAAGCTAATCAGCTTTGTCTTTTGCTTGGGGCCTCAGAGTAACAGCCAGCCAGGGAGCCAGCTTGTAGGTGCCTATCTGGCTCATGAAGTAGGACATCTGGTGAGATGGGGATGCTTTGATGCCACATAAATTTCTGACAACCTCAGCTGAAGTCTGTCTGTCATAACATCTGCTGTCTCACTGCGCTATGACCATGCCATGCATTGACTATATCTGATACTACACTATGTGAATCTTGAGATTTCAGTTTAGACCGGCCTAGGAAGAGATAGGATAAAAATGCCTCTTCTGTGTTCCAGCTGTTCTCCTTGACATATCTTAGCATTAACATCCTTACTGTTCATTTGTTTACTAATATTTACCTCATCACCTCCCAATAACTGTGTCCTTAAGGCAAAACTGGCCAAAGATGCCAGAATGCAAGAAGAGTTTGCTTACTTTGTGATATTGCATCTCTGCATTGAATTACGGACATAAATACAAGGTCCTCTACTGTTAAACAAAATACCCAACCCTTTTTCCACTGAATAAAACCATGTATTTTCACTAGGTCCACTAAGTTTGTTTAACTGAGGACAGAAAAGAAAAATAACATTTTCAGGAGAAGCTTTATTATCCTGGTGACTTTTTCTGGCAGCGGATCTCATTTAAAGTTAAACCAATTACTGAATATTTCCTTCTTTCAAATAATTCTTGACAGTGACAAACATGCATAAATGACAGTGGAAGTTTAGTTTACATAGTTAACTAGTCTGATACTAATCCCAATGCAATGTAACATTACTTAACCCATGACCATATACTAAAACTTGATTGTTCCAAAATGGACCTGAAGCACTTCTGAAGAATCCAATGGGCCAATTTATCATTTGGCAGTTTGAAAAATTACTGGGTTTATTATTGCTAAAAAAAAAAAATAATAATAATAAAAAAAATCTTTCTTTTACCTGTTTCTTTTCCTAGGGTCACTTGCTTCAACAAATCATGTGATGATCAGAATCTGGGGATAAACTAAGAAGGAAGAATGGCTGCCCTGCTTTTTTGTGCCATTACCAGCTTTATCAACTGTCAATATCCTTGAAAAGATAAATGGCGGTAGAAATAAAACACCAGAAAAAATATAAAAAGTCAGTACAGTAGTTTCTCATATTTAGGGCTTTTGTTTGGTACACTACAGTTCCTAGTTTTGATAAGATGCTGTGTTTTTAAATATCAGATCTGTTGTTGTGATTGTGAGAAACTGTACATTGTTAAAAATAACGTGAAGAATTGAAAACAGACCAAATCTCATTATTATGAGCTGTAGTTCTATTCACCAGGTATGAAAGCTCTGATAGTTGTAGCTCTTCTTGCTTGCTCACACATGGTTGCTATGCATTATGTTCCAAAACACAAATGCACAAAGCTGCTGGCAAGAGCCAGTAAGAAGAGAAAATTGTGGTTACACATCTTCTTAGATGAGACCTGCTTCTTTTAGGTCCCTCTGCCTCTACTTATGTCAACAAGAGTTGTGCCATCCTATTTGTGTCTTCTTGGAAGGGCAATATGTCCTATTTCCACTTAAAGGTTGAGGATTTGGCAAGGAATGCTCTGATCTTCTAAGAGTCAACAAACATTGTGCAAGATCCCATTACAGCGATCCCAAGTTGCCAGCCTAAAATGCTTTACCAGGCAATCACTATTTCCTGGGTATGCTTATGAACCACAAGGAGCTTGATACTTATGCAGGTTGCAGTATGCTGCACATATAAAAATCAGCTACAAAAGGGGAAAAGTGTTTATAGAAGAAAAGGTTGGTATACACTGACGTATTTTGATGGGTCACTAATCTAAACAAGCCAAAGAAAAGATTAAGTTGACAGTGTGAGATTTGGGTTGTGGTCATGTGTGCTGAGGAACCAGCTGTGCCGGCTCTCTTTCAGAAAGTGTTCATGTTGTTTTCCATACCCATGAACTGCACTGGGGAAGAAAACTGTGAAAAGAATAATTAGACTCACAAAATCAAGCCCTTGAACCTGGGTAAATTAAGCAATCAGATTAAGGTTTTTCTCTGCCTCTTAACTGAGCCCCCCCCACCATGCTCCCCAAGCTCAGTTCCCATGGCCAAGTGCAGTTACACACTTCATACCTGTAGACAAGTAAATAATATGAAACATGGTCAGATATTCTGCTGGAACCTTTCCTTCTTTCAGTGAATGGGCTCAATACTTAGGTTTATCCTACTCATTCAGCATGAGATCTCAGGTGTCATTAGCTGCATGCTTTTCAAACCCTTCACGAAAAAGAGAAATTTTCTTTTTCTCAGGCTTTTATCTGGCTTCTACATCACAATATGTTCACATGGTTTCCTGTTTTGGTTTTTGTTTTTCCTTTAAATAAACTTGAATACATTTACTAAAAGTGTGATATCACTAGCATTTTTAGATGCACAAGAAGATGAGTTTCACTGAGAAAAAAGTTAAATTTGTCTATACAGTAAGCTAATTTGTGTGGCCAGCTCCAATTCTCAATACTTGAGAGCACTATATTTGCTGAATGATTCTCACTGCCATCAGTTTCATTTAGGATTTCTGCATATCAAATCAACACCTCTAAACATGGATATTCCTAAATCAAGAAACTGCTGTTCTTCTGCAGCCATCTAGGTCCTTCTCTTCACCTGCTGTTTCTCACCTTTTCACTGACTGCATCATGCTCATCATCCTGTCCTACCAGATCAGTAAGATTTGGATTGCAGCAAGGGTAGCATCTTTACATCTAGTATTTAGCTCCAGATAACTGCTGGCAGCAGCAATTTCAAGGAAAATTTGCAATGAAAAGGCTCCTCTTATTTGTATATGTGCATGCATCTGTGTGTAGCAGAGGTGACTGAAGTAGAAAATTTTAATTTTCCCTTGTCTTTATCTAGTATCTTGTTTAAAAGCCTTTGATCACCTTTTTCTATCCTGCATCTTATTGCTGGAGGTATAGAACACAGTTTGGGGTGCTCTACCCCCTACACCTTTCCCCCACTGCTTTCACAGAGGTTTGGGCTGGGGTTGCTTATCTAGGGCCGAGACCCATAACTGTGTTTAAGTTTAAAAGGTATAGTGAGAATAATATGTACTAAAACTAGAAAAAAGAAGAAAGTTCACTAAATGAAAAGGGAAAAAAAATCACACTCAGGAATTTATTTAAATCCAGATCAGGCTTCTAAGCGCAATGGTGGAAGATCCACATCTCAGAGCTGTGAAATCAATTGGACAAAACCCATTTTATGTGTGTTTGTAGGAGATAATTAGAACACATTGAACTAGATCTTCTCCAGCTAAGATTCCTAGAATTAAAGCTTACTCTCAATGATGCTGCCAGCAGCCCATATAAGCTTTGCCTAGCTGAAGTGGTCAAGAAAGGTATGTTCACAGCTACATCATGGCCTTTCCAACTTACTTGCAATAGCAGTAATGAATATACAAAATAGTTTACTTCCATTTTCCTTGCCATATATAGCAATTATTCTGTCATTCATCAAATGTACACAAATTTCTTTTCATATGTAAATAAACCATTTGCTTCACAGCTCTAGCCAAACAGTTGTGCAGCTCTTTGTTAAGAAGAAAATATATTTAATGATGGAGTGCCTTGTTTCCATTGTATAGAACAGGTGTTGTTTAATGGCACAGGCATTGTAACATTATATTCATTTATTAATGTGAGTGTAACAAATATATTGTAGAGACATGAATGTACTGGTCTCATGGTTAGGGTTAGTGGTTTCTTATGATGTGGTAAGTGTAGCAGAGAGGCTTAGATTCAGACTGCAGAGAAGCAGGAGTTTATTATAGCAAATCAAAGTGATGTGGCTGGTTTTGGCCCTTGTTCACTTTTGAAAAGCAGAGAATACATGAAAGACTTCATTGAAAATGTGCAAGTTACTTAGTGTGGTTAATTCTACATTGGCTTTGCTCCCACCTTCTTTCAAGACTGTCTATGTGAACATGCTTTCTGAAACAGCAAAACCAATCTGCAATGCATTTATGTTGCTTTTGGATAATGCACAATCCCTAGTATCCTGTTTCATGAAGTAACCTGTCTTCAAATATGAGGGAAGAAGTCTGTAGGTGATCCACTAAAGCCATTAAACAATGTTTGCTTGGATAGTGCAGCTACAGAAAGTTGGTCATTTGCTCTTTTTCACACATGCTGCCACATTTTAAGAGTTACTGCTCTGAGTGTTATTTACCTAGAATTGCTGCTCAGTCAGCTGGCAAGGTGGCTACAGCTGCACAGGCAAATTAGATGAATGAGTAAAGTAACTCAAGTATCTGAGTTTTCTTATTGTGTGAATTTACTTATTTAGTATCAGTCAGAGGGCCAAAACTGAAAAGTGCAGGTAAACACTGGCAGTGTCCATTTGCTTTATGGAACTCAAATACCCATTTCAGTTTTTTTGAACACATCTAACCTTTTTTCTCAAGTGCCTCATGCTAACTTTGATGCCCTATATCACGATTATTCAGTGCATTAAAATGATGCCCCCCTAATTTTTGAAACATTGCCTTCAAAAATCAAGGTACATAATGAACTGATTCTGTTAGAGAGAAGTCAATAAATGTGACTAAATCTTCACCTCTCTACTCTAATAATCATGTTTAATCAGTATTTCCCTTCCATCCATAATGCTAACAGGTCCCTTCAGAGTACTTTGTATACGTCAGCTACAACCACTTTTCTAGTAAAGCAAATGACAGCATCCCATTAACGATTTACATTGCTACTTTCTCCATCAGTTCCACAAGTTTTACTTTTTGTGAAGTATTAACAAGAGAACAAGGTAGCTATGAAATAAAGTGCTAATGTTATTCAGATATTTTCTTCACTCTTCTCTTGAATCTTCTTTACATTTTTAAAAGCAACTGAGCAAATGCCCCCATGAAGTTGCCCAGCTTTTCTTATTGCTTAAACTGAAAACATATTGGCCTTCTTTTCTTCTCACTAACACAATTTTTGCAATATTCCATCTCCAGTTGCAGGTGAATTTCTTTACATTTATAACTCAGTAAACAAGAGGACAAAGAGATTAATTATCTGCTTTCCAATTTTGTCCCATGAGGCTTGGGATCAAGGCATGGAGTGTTCAATTCCAGCAAGAGAGGAAATCACTTCTGTGTTTATGGTCAGTCACAAACTGGGGAGAATAAAAAGCCCCCACGCATGATGATCCCTAAGCCCTGGAAGCTCAGCCCAGATTATTGTGCTTGAACTTGCCATCGGTATGTAGGACAGACAAAACATTTGGGACTTTTATCTGAACCACTCCACACATTTGCTGCCATATGTTAAATCAGTTATAAACATTGTGCCTTTCCTCTCAAAGCAGGCTCTGCCCCACATCTCACATCTCATCATATTTCATCCTCTTAACTTAGGAAACAGCTTCAATCTTGTCCATCTAATTTCACTCTCTCTCTCTTCCCTGAAGACCCAATTTCTTCTATGAAATCTGGTTTTACTGAGCCACCTCCCAAATCTGCTGCAGATTACAGAGAGCAGGGGAGTCATCATCCAAGGGCACATTGGTTCATTTTGCACTGTAACAGTGACACGTGGCAAAGATGCTCATACGCTATAGGGGTTCCTGTCTTGGCCATGGCCTATCTGGACACTGTAGAAGCACATCCTGAAATACAGTGTCTTCCCAAAGCAATTTGTCTGCCTAGCAAGCAGGACTGACAATGCATTTGTACTGAGTGGAGGAATGGGCTATTTGCCTAATCTTACAAAACACGACAGAAAAATGGGAGCAAATGCATCTTTTGGCCTCCTGACACAACACTGTATCAGACAAGCCATGTCAGGCTGTTTCACTTAAACAGTTTTAAACTGAATTTGTTATTAACCAGAATGAATTCTATAGATGGGAATAGTAGCCAGCAGCCAGCTGTGGCAGACCACACAGCCTTCCTAGAAGCCTGGCTGTTCATCCCTCTGAGGACACAGACCATGGCGCAGGATTGATCACACAGGTTGCATTATTAGCTCTCCTCTTTATTAATACCTGTTTTGTCATCTGCCAGCAGAGACCTCAGTACAGGTTTTTTAAGTATGCCTGTCATGTAAATCAGAATTTAAAAAAAAGACCCTCTCCAGGGTGAAACTGACAGCACAGCCAGGTTTACCTACCAAACCATTCTGCACCTGGACTTCAAAAGAAGAGGTAGCAGGGACAGTTAAATCCATGCATGGCCATATGGCCATGAGTATGAATGGACATTGCCAAGACATCTTTGCTATGCAGACTTCAAGGCTACAATATGACAGCTTTATACATGAACTGGAACCAGAGTGGGCAAAGTAGTTCTTCTACCTCTCCCATGGTAAAGACAATACAAAACTTTCAACAGCATCCTCTGAACTAGCTGTCCTGTGAAATACAAACATAATGCATTACATGCCAGGCATGAGGCATCACACTCAATATTAATTTTTCACAGAGTACCCTTCTACTCACATCAGGAGATCACATTGTTATCTCCAGCAAGAGCTTTTCTTAACTGACAGAAAAATAATCTGATGTTGGCCAAACACTATTTCTCTGCATAGGAAAATTAAAATAATATATTCTTAAATGGACAAAAAGAAATCTCTGATTGACAGAAAAAAAAAAAAAAAAATCTTCACAGCTCTGCATCTGTCAGTGATATTGTTCAACCTACCATGAAGTGTCAGCAACGTAGCTAAGAGCAAATCCTGACCAGTAACTATGTTGCATTTTATCTTACTATTAAAAGAATTACACGCAAAGTGATACCAAATCACAGCAGGATGAAAATAGCAAAGCAGGCAGGTAGGGAAGGCAAGCAATACAAGGTTTTCCAGAAGTAATTGTCCCTAAGCAATAGATGTTCTCTGTGCAAAAGCTTTCTATTGGGAAGATCAGTATCTTTCAACTATTACTTTGAACACACTACTCTTCCTTAATAGAATAAACCTATTAGTACTGCCCTGGAGCACTTAAGGGACAATAAAGGCATTATAGTATTCTAAGAAGAAATCCAGTCTCTCCAAATTTCTATTTTCCACCCTAAAAGGAATAATATTAGTAAAAATAATCAGTACAGACTTCCTTTTAGGAAATTTTAATGCTTTTTCTTCCAAGGTTTATGAAGAGTAAAGAAGGCTCAAGCATCTGCATAGTGAATCTAGATCCTATACAGCTGAGGGAGATGCAGTAATCAGTGACAGTATAATTCCCTCTTTCTAAAAATTTGACTGTGCCTGAAGTGATGTGACATATATCATTACAACACAGTTGTTGTATGGCAGAGTGCAAGGGAGAGTCAAGTCATATGGGTGCTAAAATGATGTCACTAAACATAGCTATCATTAAATTATTTTTAAAGTTTTAACACAGAAACATGATACTATTAGCCAACAGTTAGTGGACAGACCAGCTGGGGGGATCTACTAGCAGCATAATTCAGGTTGTAGACATTCAAAACATTGCAAGCAAATCTTAAAATAAGCAAAAAGAGGGCAACAATTTCATAACAAACCTCTCCACCATGCCAGCAACTCAGTGCTTCAGGACAGTCGCTGGTAACTGCTGTGGTCTTGCTATCATGATCTCATCTTGAATTATCATTACATAATGAGCTAAAAAAAATTAATACCTTGTTATCAATGCAGAAACCCCCCTTATACTCTAAACCAAAAATGCACTCACAGTTTATAGATATTAGTTGCTGTGTTTTCTTCCATCAGCTTCCTAAGAAAATCTACTTGCTAGTGACCTCAAGTGATTTAAACTTTCTTCTTTGCCTGTTGACAGCTGCTGGATGGCATACAGGCTAGAACGGGCCAGAATGGAGCAAAAGGCACAGCAATAATTTGCACCACACATGGCATATTTAGCAAGGAAACTCAGAGCAGAGGTTGTGCTGTGCCAGCACGTAGGATGAGCATTAGTAGGTGATAGGACTCCAGAGGAGAAGTGTTTCCTTGCAACATCTACCATTACCTGGAGCAACTATGATGTATTGTGAGAACACTACTTAAGTAATACAGGGGGGGTTGTTGTTGTTGTTGTTTTGGGGTTTTTTGTTTGTTGGTTTGTTTGCTTTGTTTTTGTGGTTTTTTTTTTTTTTTTCAAGTGACAATAATCATGTTTATACATTCTCACACTACAGACTTCTAGTTAATGAGCTAATATATTCCTCAAGTTATGCAACACTCCCATAAGATTTTTCAGATTACAAATGCATTTTTTTCTGGGTACCATATTGCCATGTAGCCCAAAATTATCAACTGACCTGCATTAATTCAGAACTTCTGAAAAGTCATTATGCAACATAGCAACAGAGGTAAAGGAGCAGAGGTTAGTCATTACCATGCCCCTAATTTAAGTGACAGCACTAAAACCACATTAAGAAAGAATTTCAAAAGGCTACACTGACAGTGTCTAAGTAAAGAACATAAATGAAGTGATAATTGAAAGTCAGAGAAGTAGCAAGCTATGAAAATAAGATAGTAAGAGTTACAGAGGAACAAGAGACTCTGCTGAATGAAGAGAAATTATTTATAAGGCCAACTGTTGTATTTTGGATAAAATTTCTCCAGGAGCAGACAATTTGCTATTACCTTATTTAAGTTGAATTGAACACCATGAGAGATAATTCCTGGAGATGCAAAATCCATATGCTGGAGAACTCACCAGGGAAGACTGACCATGCCTGACATTTAGGATAAAATGCCATGAGGTTGCACAGTCCTTTTCATTTGCCTTTTGTACTCCTCCATTACTGCCTGCTAGTGATATGCTCGGAAGGAAACCTGAGCTGCCCTCTACAGTAATGAAGTGCCATTGTGCTATAACAACATGCTTAACTTACATGTTTCAGTGTTATTTTTGACAGCCATGTGATAAAACCCAAAAACTCTGTGTGTGCACATGTGCAAGTACATTAAATTCAATTCACATGAGCAGCAGGCATAGTTCTTTCCCAGAAATGAGTATAGTATCACAGCTTAAGTTTTCTAAAAATGTTTTTTCCTATCTGATGCTTATTTGGGCAAAGAGAAATCTGCTTGTCCTACTGGGAGACAGCAGCATTTTGCAGTAGTACATCTGCCTTCCTTTCCACCCCAACCTTTAGCATTTTTTTTCCAAGTGCTGCTGCACTCCTGAATACAAACTAACCACGGTACTGGAAGTAAATCTCAGTCATGCCTCCTCTACCCCAGGACCCAGAATAGTCCATGATGAATCATTGGACTTCAACACAGAGCTTCAGTGTTGAAGGACTGAAGCAGTGCTCTGTACATAAGGGCAATGCCATTTATAATGCAAATATAAGGTGTTCGCAAACCCACCTGCACCAATGCTGAGAAACCCAGGCTGCTGATAAGCTTTCACCCAGGGGTAGCAGGGTAGCATCTGAAGAGAAAATGTGGAGCATCTCCCACAGTTACTCCTCCCTATGGTCTCCAAGTTTCCTCCACGTGATGAGTAAGTCACAAAAGAAGGGCAGTATGAATCAGCTGCCATATCTAAGGCAGGTGATCAGAGCAGGATACTATGGACAACCCCAAGTTAACTTCACACATGCCAGCTCAGGTATCAGGCTGCTTTGCTCCATACCACCTGGAACTCTCTGCAGGCTACTTTGCAATCCATATTCAGCAGCATGGCCTCATTTCTGGCAAAAACAAAACAACCAGTGGCATTTAGAAGATATTTTCCCTGTCATGGTAACACATAAAATAGTCTTTGTGGATGGCAAGATGCAAGGCTCTCTTCTTGCAATACTAACAGGTGAATATTTAAAGGACCCAAAGAGCAACATAAACAGAGGAATGGGGACCAGTAATGAGCTCTGGGGCCTTCGGGAAGGAGAATATTTGGCATGGCTAGGACATACAGTGGGTGAAGTTCAGTGTAAGCTGCTGGTCCCATTGGCCAGCACCAGGGCAGTGGTTGTCCTCTTGTACTCCGCACTGATGAGGCCACACCTTGAATCCTGGGTTCTGTTTTTGACCACTCACTACAAGAAGAACATTGAGATGCTGAAGATTATCCAGAGGGGCAATGGAGCTGGTGAAGGGTCTGGAGCACAAATCCTGTGAGGAGTGGCTGAGAGAGCTCGTTTGTTTAGCCTGGAGAGAAGGAAGCGCAGGGGAGACTTTATGCTGTCTGTATCTTCCTAAAAGGAGGTGGTGGCAAGGTGGGGGTCGGCCTCTTTCACAGGTTATAAGTGACAGGATGAGAGGAAATAGTTTCAAGTTTTAGGAGGGATTGGATATGGGAAAAAATATCTCCAGCAGAAGAGCTACCAACGTTGGAATTGGTTAAATCACCACCTTCCCTGGAAGTATTTAAAAGATGTGTAGATGTGGTGCTAAGGGGCATGATTTAGTGGTGGGCTTAACAGTGTTAGAGGTATGTCTGGGCTTGATGATCCTATGGGTCTTTTCCAACCTAAATGATTAAACGATTCTAAGCTATCTAAAGTCTGTATGCTGTACCTGGTCGCTGCTGATTCATTTGGTGCAAGTCAAAACTCTGTGAAGAAAGTGTCTCTTTTCTTCTCTTTGAAAGCAGAATAATATTTACTTAGCAGAGTAAACCTCAGAAACACCAAAATACTGCCCTGCACTTTGAAGCTTACAGATACCATTTTATAACACAGAGTCATTCCCTTTTCTCCTGCTGTTGTTTTCCATATGAAAATGAAATTATTCTATGAAGACTGAAATGAAAGCTGGTTACAAATGGAGGTCAAACCTTTTTCCCTTCAGATTTCTTTCCCCAGTCACCTGCGCCCAAGCCTGCCTCATCAGTCCCCACTGTATTCCTTTACGTACAAAACTGTGTGTACTATTCCAAGAAGTCCCATGCTGACTGCTAACAATTTCTTTACCTGCCCTCCCCTCTGCAGAGGTACTGTCTGCCTCTCTTTTTCTAGACAGAGAGCAGTTTCCACAAATCTAGTTAAAACATAATTGTTGCAAACACTCTTCAAATCAAGCTGAAGACTGGATTCAAGAACAAGTTCAGAAGCTGCTTGTGAGGGCAAATAGCAGACAGACAGACTAATCATAAAGAAAGATTGCATAAGCATCATTTTCTTATGAAACCAAGCTACAATAGAATTAAGAGATTCAACATGATATTCCACATGTAATTAATCCACCTTATACAATTTATTATTCACCAACATTTTTCAGTTCACAGAGCAACACAAAATTTTACACAGGAAAAAGAGCTGAGCCCTCATTATAGTTTTCCAGGGGTCATGAACCTCGTTATGGGTTTTGCAAGAAAATATAAAAAACTAACTACAGCACTGAAGATTGCACTTAGAGTTAATACCTACAGAAAGGTGAGTAAACAGAATTGGGATTTGGATTTATCATCAAATCACTATAAAGCTAAGCTACACTATTTTAACTGACTAAAATATCAGTGAATCACAGACATACAGGAATACTGGTTACCCTTCTAAATCTCAGTAGATACAGCACAGTCCTCCTCACAAACAGTCATGTCTATATACCTAAATGTAGTTCCCACAGCTGTGCTCCATTCTGTGGCTGTTTTGCAGCGGTGTACATGCTTTACATTTTGGTACTGTGCACACTTCACTTTATAATGTGTGAGCTTTCTATTTAATTTAGCTTCCTCATTCGATTTGTGGTTGCCATCGAAGTAGTCAACCTTGTTTAAAACTCAGCCTCAACAGTATTGAAGCCTAAGCCTTCCTGATGACCTGCATCCAGCCATTTTAAATCAACAAACGTCTTTTCCCTGACCCTTTTGAGCTTTTGTTCAAAAGTTTGAAGGCTTCTTACTGACAAGTGATTTGTTTCCATTAGAACATGCCTCATTCCAGCAATCCGTGACCATTTTGTACTTAGGGCTTTATAACCAGCACGTCTCAACATTCCTAAAATCCCAGAGAGGATCTGAAAATAGAATAAGAAATGAGCATTTAAATTAAAAGCAACAGCACTTGCATGAAGCTGCCAGGTTTTTATGGTAGTCAGTGTCTTTTTGCCCACCCCCACTCTCTCTACTCCCCCTTTTTCTCCAGGTTGTAAGCCATGTTTTCCATAATATTTTGCAATGCCACCTAGGGTTACATTTACTCTATTTATAGGGGCCTGTTTCAAAGTGAAATAGGTGTCAGATTGAATGAGGCTGTTGTCAGCATACAAGTCCTCTTGGGGAGGAGATGGAAGGTTTACTCCTTTCTGTACTTGGGGAATTTACAGTCCGATCACTAATCTCTCTGCAGGGCTCAGTATAGGAGGAGGGGGAAAGGCAGAAGAACAGTGGAAGGGAAGGTTAACTTTCTGCTGGAGCTATGCACTGTTGCCTCTCTTTGCTTTTTTCATGTGCTGAAACTCATCTAAGCGTTTGTAAAAGGGGCCAGACAGCCTGTCCTGATGAATGAAATCCTTCCAACAGAGATGAAACAGAGAGAGCTCAGCTGTGAACGGGACAACTGAAGACCCTTGTCCCACCTGTATCCCACCCACCCCTTTCTGTTGATTACACCAAGCACCAGTCCCAGGGAACAAAGATCAGCATAATGCTTCCATGCCTCTCCATCTCATGCCACCTTTGCAATTACATCCTGAATAGCAATCCATTAACATCACAATCAGGAATGCTGCAAGGACACAAGCTACAGAACACTCTGCTAATAGTGAGTAGCAGTAAATACCAGCATAAAGAGTCCCTGGCACATTAAGCTCAGTCGGCCCAAGAAGGCATGTGAATGTGAATAAATGAAGGGGGTGGCATGCGAAGATGAGGTAACACTTAGAAAATAGTTTCGAGAAAAGAAGTCACAGCTCGTTGCTCACCTTCACTTTGTTCGCAGGATGACCATGCTTATTGCCTAGGTAGTGATTTGTAAGACTTTAAATAGAGACCACTAAGACAGCTGACACAGACCAGTAGCAGTTCATTAATTGTTGCAACTATTAATCACTACCCATATCAAAACTAAGACTTCAGAATATGCCAGACATGCTACAGTGGCAAGGAAAAGAGTTGCTACTTATTCAGGAACACATCCAAATTGAAGAAGTCCACTTGACATACAGAGGGAGGACAAAGATAATGTAATGAAAGTCAGACAGCTGACATGAGGAAGGAGAACGGAACAAGAGAAAGCATGACTGGCTTTTCTTGCTGAGAACATTTAATGCAGAAATGAGTGCCCTTTTGGCACAGTATAGAAAGCAGCTCTTTGGGAAGTGTAGGAATGAGAATCTCACAAATGGCATCAATATGTAGAGAGAACCTGAGATGTGTGCAGCATCAAAGCCAGAGGCATGGTGTGCACCATTAAGACTGAAAGCAGAGCTGTCAGGGTGAAGATTGTGAGGAAAGACAACAACACAGACCATTTGATAAGAAAGATAACACTGGTGACAACAATTTAGAGGTATCTTGGACTTAACTGGCATCACTAGCATACCAGTCTGGTCATATGATGTACATTTTTTAAAGTATTCACAGGTATTCATCAGGAATTGGAAACTAACAACTTCCATAATACCTGAAACTAAGAGGATCTTTAAATAACCCTCTCTTCCAGATTTTTCTTGAATGTGGGTTAGGCCACCATACTGGTTTCCATCGCAAGAAAGTCATCTGTAGCTCTTGGAAAGATGTTAAGTCACATAAAACTGCCATATTTAACCAAGGAACAAGGTGTTAAAGCAAATGGATTTACATGTGCAAAAATCCCAGTTCAGCATGGGTTTGTGGATTTTACTGTGATTCATCACTCATTCATGTTAACTGGCTATCCAAATAACAACTTACATTTTAAATTTAGTATTTGTGCTTGGAGTTATCACCACCGTATAACTCTTCATGGTATTTGTGGTTTCTTTTGTGTACTTATTTATGAACACTTGCAGTTTAAATATAATGAAAATCACAAAAATATGAACAAATAATCACAAAAATATGAAAATTCCATTGCACAGAAATGCAGTGGGACTCTTGAAGAACTATTTAGTTTGTTTATTAAGCAAGGAAACAAACTCTGAAAATAAGAATGAAAAAATATCACATAACTTCATGGAAAATGGGATTTGGAGAAAACACACAAATATTTAAGTACAAAAGGTTACATTTTCAGAAGAGCTCACTAGCTCCCATTCCTGGCAATGAACACCAGACTCACTGGATGCTGAGTGCTGTCAAAAATCTAACCACTTCACTGAAGAGCCTAACTGGGAGCTGAACTGTCTTTGTAATCTGATCCCATTTGGGAGACGTGGCATATAGCAAATTCTTTGGAAAGAACTAGATCTTATCACTGCCATTCCTGAATTGATAGAGCACTTTGTGCAATATAAATAATTTTAATAACAAATTTGCACGCAGCAAAAACAAACAAGCAAACAAATCTCTGAAGAATCTAAGCGGTTTTAGTAGGTTGTTCTCACATTTGCTAGGGATCTTTAAAACAGGCAGCTGGATAAATCCCTACGTGCTCAGAGACATGAGCACAACTTCACTGGACTTTGCCCTTCCCTAACCTCCAGGGCTTCTGTTTCTGCTTATGCACAAGAGCAGAGGGAGAGCGCTGGAGACTTAAAACCACCATGGCTCTCTTGCCTGCTATACTGTCTCCGAAAGGATGGTCCAACCGTTTCTTCCATTCCACCATCCCTAAAGCTGTTGTGCCTAACTCCTCCCACACAGCAGAATTCAGGTGTGCAGCACATCCCTATGTATATATGTTTATTTATATATACATATGAAAATACAAAAACTGAGACATTGCAGACAGGTTATCCAGAGCGGATTACAAAGCCATTGCTTCCACCCAGTGAAGACTGTTTGGGTCTTGAATTCAGCTGTAACAATGGAAATGCTTTCCAGGCAAGGTCTGCTACCAGTCTCCTGCATCCCTTCAGCTTTTATCAGATCTCATACCTCTAAGAAAATAGTATCCTGAATTACAGGAAATAGAGATGACAATCACTGTAGTCTTTTTCGTCATTCTTAGGTCCTTATCCCTAATATTCTTGGCAACTGATCACTTCAAAGTGATCACTATCTCTATCAATCTCAGTACATCTGCTACCTGCTAGCTGTAGCTCTTTGTTTTAACCTACTTTTGTACAGATTCAGTTAATTTTGCATTTTTTTCTCAGATCACAGTTCTTTCAATTATTTCTGCAAAATTTCCTTCCTGTCTACAGCATCACACAATTCTGCATAATATTTTCATTGTGTGACAGCCTTCATTCTTGAGGGTCACCAAATCTGCATTTGAAAATTCCTTGATGGCTAGAGCGGAAGCTTGTACACCACTCCTTGTGCTGTACAAGTAACAAAATAATAAAAGCATCACTGTGCAGCAGGAACATCACATTCACCTTTCCAAGAGTTTGCCACCCTTATGGAGTTAATTTACATTAACATAAATATTCTGTTAGTAGAAATGTTTATAACATACTTCTCTCTCAAGAGGCATTCTGCAACAAGACTCTTCAACCACTTATGTTTAACTAATGTGAATCACATTTGAATAATATAAAAAGACAACTGAGTTAAGGGATTGAATGCCTAGAGAAAACCAGTGTTAATTTCCACTAAAAGCAAAGCACATTCCCTTCATTTTGCCACTTAATTACTACAGTATTTAGCCCACAAATTTAAAAAAAAAAAAACAAAAAAACAAAAAAACCAACCAACCAACCAAACAAAAAAAACACAGTTCAAGAAGTTTCCAATAATAGATTGCTGAAGCTTATTTTTGCCCTCCCACATACCTCTAAAAAGGATTTTTCATATGCATTATTTCAAGCCTGTTCCTGTGACCCAGGGCAAGGCTGGTAAATTTGAATACATGCTTCCCAATATGTTGTTGTTGCAATCCAAGGCTACATCAGTGCCAAAAATCCACCCAAAGAATACGGAAAACAGTGCCCTTCCCCTCAATTCTGATAGGATATTCTCTATGACTCTCTGGAAGTTTTTCAAATAACCTTTATAAGTAAACTTCAGCAATGAACTGATCTCCATGCTATTCTGCTACTACGACTCATTGGCCATGTACTTTTAAAAGCAGTTAATGACTTGCTCAAGGTA
Organism: Hirundo rustica; assembly: GCF_015227805.2. Classification (NCBI taxonomy): domain Eukaryota; kingdom Metazoa; phylum Chordata; class Aves; order Passeriformes; family Hirundinidae; genus Hirundo; species Hirundo rustica. The sequence goes on from NC_053488.1 coordinate 43,812,918, forward strand.
GTTAAGATGAACGACATACTGTTTCATATGAATTTCAATTCACTGATATCCAAAATAGGTTGAGTTAGTTTTCCAGCCATATAAAAGGCTACCTGAAAGAATTCCATTAAAATGAAGAGAAGGCAAAGGCAAGTCAGTAAGCACAGAATTATTAAAAAGCTTAACCAGACTTCTAGTTTATGCAGAGAAAACATATCACTAACAAAGTTCAGACAAGCTCAGAACAAACTCATGGCCATGAGCAGGATCACTCCTTTGACTTTGGTAGGATGAGGGGAATTTACTTTATCTGGAATAAAGCAATGTACTCATGTCTCATATCATTGCTTAGTTGTTGTAATGCATTAATTGGGTTTATATTTCATCGGATTTGTAATGTTTTTTCTATGTATCATGTGATCTGTCCCCGCCCAGCGGTGCCCATCCCCCACACTGAAATGTAACCTCACTCTGTTCCCCTCCCACGTATCCCTGATTGGGTGGTGCCTCTGGGCCCTGCCTCTGGGCCCTGCCCCCTGGGGGAAAAAGCCCCAAAAGGGGAGGGGCCACGGCTCTCGGGCATCAGTGAGTCATCAGGAAAGGTCTCCAGCGAGCAAAGCAGGATTTGAGAATAAAAGCTGTAATATCCCACCCGGTGCCAGGGAGCAGACTCTTACTTTTGCCATCGGTGGCTGTCTAGTCTCATGGGGAAAACTACACTCAGTGAAGTTGTAACCCTAGCAGGAAGCAAATGTTCAATTTCAACTCAAGTTTCAGTGACTTTTAAGAAAGAGGGTATATTTCTCTGAGTAGACTATACCATATGATCTC
>NC_053488.1:44447087-44526877 GCF_015227805.2 Hirundo rustica
CACAAGGCAGAATTAACCAGAAAAATAAATAGGGATAAGAGAGGAGCAGTAGAATAACACAGTGATGATGAAATAACTGCAGTTCTTGAATATGCAATGTAGTGAATAATCCTGACACCTGTCAAAAGAGAGTGCATCTTTTTGTGTCAGTACTATATCCATTACTAAACATCTGAAGACAACTAGCAGGTGTGCATATTTTTATAATCTTAGATAGATATCTCAAGCATTTCAAGTGAGATGTGCACAAACCTATCACTCTCAAAAAAAAAAAAAAAAAAAAAAAAAAAAAAAAAAAAAAAGGTGATTTAACTTGCTTTTTAATATTTTTAATATACTGATATCCCAGAGAGTTGCGAAACTTAGACGGCGCTGGTGACACCAGTAATAACAGCCAGTGCATAGTGGTTGTCAACTTTAACTAATGCAGTACTGGTATTTTGATGGAAAAAGGCATAGTGCTTTTAGGAGTTTTGCAAAAATTCTGAAAATAGTCTAAAATACATTTTTTCACTTCTTGATGTATATCCTATTTTACTGTAATATTTCCAATGCAGTTTACCAAAAATTAAGTATACTTCAAGTGTACCAATACTAATAGCACAACAAGATAGTGAAGTATTTTAGATGCTCTTCTGAGAAGTTATTGCTCTAAATTAGTCAAGTGGTGGACTTTGTAGCTTTGTGTTACTAGTAACTGTGTTATTAAACACACTCCCAGAATATCCTAAGTTTCTGAAAAAAAAGCTATTATTTCTGGACATATTCGAATCTTGCTTCTAGAAAATTCTCAGCTATATGAAAGAAAGGAGAAAAGAAAGAAAAAAACAAAAAAAGAAAGGTGGTGAAACAAATAAAAAACCACTTCCACACTTCAGCTCAACTTGAACTACCAAATTAGCAATAGCTGCAGTGCCACTCTATTGTAAAGCTTCCGGTGAGTAAATGCTACGTGACTTCTTTAAACACATGTGGAAATGAAAGCACATCAACCTCTAGAGACTAGAACAAGCACATGCTTTTTTAACAGTTTTGTTTTGGGACAGAGGTTTTTCTGCAACAGAGATTTTTCTGCTACAAAACTTCACACTGGAGAATTAGATGTCTATTTACAAGGGGTTACTAGTCACAGCAAACCAATAATAGGACCAATATATAGGTTAACAAAGAGTATCCATGAGTCTCCAACACTACCTTAAAGATCTCTTTTAGCCCAAACCATTCTGTAATTTGTAACACATATCAACTCTCTTCCCCGCATATGGCACTACAGTTAGTACTTGCAGAGCTATCAACTCTTTCCCAGGCTTTAAAAACAGAAATAGTTACAGTCTTTCTCCTGTACCACCCACCAAAAAGGACTTCATAACGTAACGCTATCCATCAGCCTTCAAATTCTGGATCAAACTAAAAATGTCACCACAGCGGTACCAATCACTACAGCAATTCTGAGACACAAGCGGCAGAAAGGAAGAAGCAGAAAGCTAACAGGAAGGGTTAATGCTATATTGGAGGCAACAGGAAAGGCTGGTGTTCTAATGTGAGAAAAAGATGAAGAGGAGAAGCAAGGCAGAGCATAGCAGAGAAACTGTACTTATGAAATAGGTCTGAAGTTTACATATGATATAAGTTTATATATGATATGGAGATTTGTTTGGTTTTAAACAAAAAAGTCTAAGAATGGAAAGTAAAACAGATAACCTACTACACTAAAAAGCTTTGCTGAAATGTATCTAAATAGTCACAAGCAAAGATAGTTGCAGGAGATATGGAGGAGCTAGATGGAAAGCAAAAGAAACAGGATACAGAAACAAAGGAACCATTGCATTTATGAGAGAGCACTTGTAGGAAAAAACATTCTCTAGATGGGGTTATCTGAAGGTAAATAAAATTTTGACAGTAAGTCGTGTTTTTCTTCCACAGCAATTCTGTTAACAATGAGAAATTTCAGCAAACTTCCATGGGTTTGTTTTCATCACAACAAATAAATCAAGTAGTAACATCTATATACAAACTAATCTGGGGATCCGCACTTTAAAATCAGCAGGGACCAGAGATTCATATCACTGTGTGGTTTTTCATTTACTACAAGGCAGAAAATGTTCAATACAGCAGTCCCTTGTGGCTTCTCAACTTAGAGCCCTTATGTTAGAAGCATCTCAAAACTCAGATGGAAAGTCAGGTTGCTAGACTGTCAGAAGTGCCAAGCACCCAGCAGTTTCCACTCAACGCCCGACAGATTTTTTGAGATGCAGGTGCTACTCAACTACATATTCAGCTTGCTACTTTACAAACCAAACAATTCCTCTGGCGCTCCCGCCTCCCAGTAATTAAATACAATGCTTCTCTGTGCCTCCCATTCCTCTTCTGCTTAAGGTTTTTTATATATGTGTGTGTGTATATATATATATATATATATATATATATGTACACACACACATATATATGCTACAGCAAGTATCTATCACCCATGAAGTCCTCTTTAAGAATACTAGCAGAATACTAGCACTAACTTGAATAAACTACTCTTAAAGAGGGAGCTAGGGTAGCCTTACTATTCTCATTTTTTACTTCACCCATACTAACTAAAAAGCAAATAAAAACCCACTGAAGCTACTGAAACTCCTCATTATTTTCCTGCCTGAGACAATTCAAAAGCAGCATTCCTCTTCCGCCTACCAATGGGATTTAAAGAAGTTACAACTTGAGGCCATCCACTCTTAGAGGTCTTCCAACTTTGCACTAACAAGTGAATGTGCCCAGGATGTACAAATGCAGTTCAGCCTCTGAAGTGGCTCATACCTAAGGCCCAGAATGACTGACAAAGTAACTGTTGACAAATCCTGAAGTCTAATAAACCAGCCCCAAACAAAAGGTCAATCATGCATAATACAGTCAGAGAGAGGCAGATCTATTATGCAGCAGGAAAAATGGAAATACTGGCCTACTTACCCTTCCTCCCCAATTTACCCAGTAACAGAAAACATTCTTGGTAGGATTAATAACTGGGAATGAAGAAAGACTAGAAGGATTAAAGACTGATATACATTTCAATGCAGAGAAAGACTTAAAGACAAGACATGTTTCTTTTGAATTGCACTGGTCAAAAGAAGAAATCGGATTCTTGAAAAATCTACAGCTACTACTTTATGCTTAAAAGGGCAGGAGCCGCAAGATATTGCTTCACTCACTGTATTTAAAAAAAAAAAAAAATTACACAGGTAAGTGGTGTCTCATGGTAAGCCTACTGTGATTTGAATGAAGCATATTCCAAGAAACAGAAGCAGCATCTCCTGGACATAAGGCAGCAGCCAAAAAGCCCAGTCACACAATTCTGGACATCAGAAGACATGCAAACTAGGTCTCTGTGAAATGACAGAAAGGAAGCAGAACTCTGTAAAATCAGCATGTCCAAAGCAAAGTGTTACTAAAATTTCCAAGGCAGTATTCTGAATCTATGTGCCGAAACTCTGAACAAGTGCATGCTGGTCCTTCAAGGGACAGAGGTTTAAGTGCTTTTCCTAATAAGGAAGTACACAGTAAACTGCACATAATGTTAAGAACAAAGTTAGAATATAATCCATCCTGTGTCCTTCATCATGCTGTACAAACTGTTGGCCTGAAAGACAGACTGCAAGACTATTTTACGTGGCAAAGATGAACTTTAAAATTAAATTCTGCCATTAGTGCAAGACAGTTAATTACTTGCTCTTCCCTTCTTTGTACTAGATCACTCATATAGGACAGAATAGGATCCTTTTCTTTCCTTTCAAGAAAATGGACAGCTGCATGATTAGAAGCTCCACCCACAATTCAAGAATATTTACCAACGTTAATGGAACAAACAGATCTCCCCTGCTTGTGTTCACTTTCAGCCAGCTCTCAGATTTCACAGGAGCTTTCTCTGCCTCTGAGCTACCTAACTTACTAGGTTTTAAGTATTTCAAGTAACTTCATGCTGCAGAATAGGAGTCCTTAATTATTTCATTCCCATATCAGTCTCATCTGACTGTGTAACTCCAATGCATTGTCCAGCAGCTTTAGTGACTGGATAGCATTGCACATACAAATCTGACATACAGAAGACAAACAGTAAGCACTAACCATAGCAAGGACTATTAACACTCAGCCCAGACTCTCCCAGGAAATAGGATGCCAGTGTTCAAGTACACCCAGGACATTTGTCCTTAGCATTCTCTCTGCAGAGAGCACTTTGTCCCAAACATTAAGTATTGAATGGACTTCAGGGCATTTTCTGTGAGGATGTGATTATTCAAGGTGGAAGAAGCCAGAATTATACACTTATGCCTCTTGGGCTTTGTGTCATAGCTACAAAATGGCAGATTTTTTCCAGTATAAAATCACATATTTATTAAAAAAAAAAAAAAAAAAAAAAAGATTGCAAAATACAGTGTAAGAAGGCAGGAAGCATTATTACTTCCTACTGTATATAAAATTAACTAATTTAAGGAAAAGATTATAGCATACAACTTCCAGAAAGAAAAAAAAAGGTCTTATGCATGAGAACTACTTGATCTGTAATATAAAGTGGATTCTTTAGTGAATTAGAAGTCTAATCATAAAAATCCAAAAATGAAAGATCTCTCAGGTGTATATTCAGTACTTCAAATTACAGAAACTGGACATCATGCAGGTGTATTTCCTAGCATAATTATTTTGTGCCCCTTGTGTCTTCTTCATTATAGCACAGAGTTTAAACAACTCAGTTTAAGTATGTAATTTAGACAATATTCCCTACACACTTTTCTATCCTACTTTTGTTTACTATTCTCTTCATACAGACAGGTATAATGAAATTTGGTTTCCATGACTGCAATTCTCTTAATGACAGACTTTCATTCCTAACTTTCCTCTGTTTTATGGCTTCCAATGTCACAAAGCTTCACAGAATTTGTGCTTCATGTTCCACATACTGTGAAAAGTGAAAGCAAAAGGACTGTGAACTTTCACATTAATATAGTTCAGCTGGATCAGCTGTGTTCTACCTTGAAATGCAAATAAAATTTTTCAGAGAAATAAATTAAACTATTTCTGAACACTTATGTGAGAAGCTGGATCAATCACATATATCAGCTGCACCCCAATGATTTCACCCAATTTTAAAAAACAAGGAAGTGGAGGACAATCAGATGTTGTAATGCATTAATTGGGTTTATATTTCATCAGATTTGTAATGTTTTTTTCCATGTATCTGTCCTATGATCTGTCCTTGCCCATCACTGCCCATCCCCCACACTGAAATGCAACCCAACCCTGTTCCCCTCCCGCTTCTCCGTTATTGGGTGATGTCTTTTCCCAGCCTCTGGACCCTGCCCCCTGGGGAAAAAGGCCCGACAAGGGAGCAGCGAGCTCTCTCTGGCACCGGCAAGCAAGCAGGACGGCTCCAGCCAAGCAGAGCAGGACTTGAGAACAAAAGCTGTAATATCCCACCCGGTGAAAGAGAGCAGACTCTTTCACTTTTGCCATCGGCGGCCGTCTTGTCTTGTGGGGAAAAACTACAGTCAGATACAAATACAGATGGTACAAGAGTCAACAGTAATGAAGTATGTTGCACAAATGGGTATCTGAAATGAAGTAACAGAAGGGAAGTTTTCTACCTGTATTACTTTAGTTATTCTACAGGATTAATATTATGATACAAACTCAGAAATTAAAGGTAGTTAAGCTGCACTAAAAAAAAAAAAAAAGTCCTTCATGAAACAAAATGTTGAAATCCTGCATCTTAAGTGAGCTTTTTCTTTTGCCCTTAAAGTAAAAAGCATTGAATTAAATTTCAGTTACATAAATAAACTAGAATTTCTCTTTATGTCATTGCTCCAAATTAATGAATCAATTATTAAACTGAAAATTAGAATCATAGAGAATTAATCAAAGTGTGGTGGATGAAGTCTAAACATTTCGTTACACAGGAAACTAAAACTGTGCAGAAAAGACAGGCCATGAACCAAATTTGAAAATACTAGAAAAGGAAACATAAATGACCTAATTGAAACGTAGAAAATGTGTGGTTTTGCTATGGTGGCATCAAGATATGCACACAACATATGAACAGTCCAGCAACATCTTAGGGCAGGATTTTGAATGCAAACAATAATGCAGGAATGTTGCACCAGCTTTTAGTGCTAGACACGAATGGAACAAATTTAAATAATTTACAGTTTTGATACTAACTTAACAAGAGAGATGTTTTTTTCCATCTTTTCCCTCACCCCAGTACTTTAGAACTTTGGTGAATTAGCAATATGAGAATGGAAAAATTCTTTCCAATTTTTCTGAGTTTTCTCTAAACAGCTGGAATGTGTATGTTTAATGGTATCATGAGGCCAGATGAGGAATATACTAACTATAAAGAAGAGCCACAAGTCTAAATGCTTCTACTGCACATGACTGGAAGTACATCCACAAAGCACATGGTCAGAGTCAATGCAACAAAAACCCCTGGCATGCGAACAAAGATGCAAGTCCACCCACACAACTGCAGTGAGGCAGGGAAAGGAAAAGTTGCAGGGTTCTAGGCAAAGAGGCAGCAGGAAACGTTGCTAGAGCACCATCCATCTTACACTTCTTCAATTTCTGAACCTCAAAAACTTAAGATAAATGAAAAAACCTATTAGGATCTAAGGCCTTTTTTTTTTTTTTTCTTAAATCTGGAATAGTCCACATCATAAGGTGTTTATGGAGATATTACTGTCACCAACTTCACAGCTACCAGCAAGGCAAGTCAGGAAGGCTGTACTCCCTGATCTGTGATTGAAGCTTCCTGCAGGCACTCCTGGAACTCATACAGAAAGGCCAGCCAACAGGGTGGAAACACCCATTGCATTTCCCTTGTTTCTGGCACAAGAATGAAATACACATTTCTGCAGTGTGGAGTTCTCTTTGCTGCCTGTCTGCTCCTGCTCCAGTGGGGATCACCACTCATGGAACCACTGCTCCAGAAGTTCTGTTTTTTTCCCTCCTGTCTTCCTGCACCAATTGTCATACATCCCTGTGCTCTCCTGCTGCTGCTTACAGTACAGCCCTTACTTCCCTCTGGTTTTAAATATTGCTCTTGCTCTGAGTCTTAGACTCAGAGACTAAGACGACGTCTGTTTGAGACTCCCTCCTCAAGTAGACATCATCATCATCACCATCTTTTACCTACCCTTATCACCCCTACACATACTACCCAACCACCTGCCTTCTTTCTTCCCCCTTCCATCCACCCTCACAGGATGGAGTTTTCTGGTTGTGAATTTTTATGGGGTCAGCAATTTTTAAAAACAATTGAAAAATTACCTTAGGGTTGGGCTACTTACTACGATCGGGCTACTATTTCTTTCTCTCTCCCCTTTCCCGACAAGAGTCGGAAGGAAGAAGATTCCCCACCTACACAGCCCATTCTCATTCTGCAGTGCAACTTTTCTTCACATGGTGGACATATAAAACAACTGGGGATGGCCTGGAGTCGCAGCACCAAGCAGCAGGCCAGAAGAGGAGCAGCAAGGCCAGCAACAGACTGCAGCTCCTGCTCCCAGTGTGGGATGCCATTTACATCTCAGTTTCTTGTGCTAATAATACTATCGCCTTTCTGCCACGTGCTTCTTCAGGGTAAATTCCTGTGCAGATTTTCTTCCCCACACTCTCTGACAGAAACATTTTACAACTAATAGTGAAATCAGAGCTAAAAAGATCAGGTGATGATGGAGAGGAAGTGCACAACATGAAGGATAAGCCCAAACATGTCTGGTATCATGAGTCGTACTGAAAATACCTCAGAGCTGTCAAAGGAACAAGGGGGTAGGGAGACAGGAAGAATAAAACAGAAAATGTAACACTAACCAGTATTTTAAAATGTAATTTTGCCAGTTTTTAAACAAGATTCAACATACTTTGAGTATTTTTGGGGTAAAGTATCCATTTTTACTGCTACTTGAATTGCATGCTACATGAATGGTGATCCAAAGCAGCAAGTAAGGTAAAATAGAAAGATAGTTCTGAAAAAGAAATCAACAACAAAGGCTGCAAAAGACTATATGGAGAGTTTTTACAATGTGCTCAACAAGTTACACCTCTTTCTGAAGAAACAGCATGTGTAAGAGATTTTTATGTATATTTCCTAAGGAACTGATATCCAACAGAATCTTTTTCTACACAGTTAATTTGGATCTTCAGAAAGTAAAATATGAAAACAGTAAATAGAAATATTAAAGGAGAACTACAAGCTTCTAAAATCAAAACTGCTATATAGAATTGAGCTCATAAGAAATCAGCAATAGTTTCAGGGTTTAACTGTTCCATTGGCATTTGTGTAATCCACAGCAATTAATGCTACATAAATGTGCTACATTCATTACCAATGACTGAAGTCAAATAGGAATAGATCTATCTGAGAATTTTGGCGGAGGCAAACTCAGGTAATTAAAACCACTGGTCATTCCTACACATTATTTAACACCACACCAAAGCACATGTACTTGAAGGAAAAACTAGAAAGTAGTGAATTAAAGGTGGATGGATCCTTGAAATCAGAGCAAACCAGGATAAACATCATTGTATTACATGCAGTTGCAAATTTAATTACTAAAGACATGAAAGTTATTACACAAAGAACACCAAAATAATTTTGTCATCTTATGTAAGAATTAGGTATTGGAGCTCTATTTAGAGGCCTTAGTTGAAACAAAGGAAGTGAAATGTGAAATAGACGTAATTAGCAAATCCATCAAAATTTTTCATTGGTAAGAAAATTGGGAAAAGAAATTGAAGTGAATTTGGCTGCACACACCACAAATATCAGAGTCTGTTTGGGCAATAAGACAATGCTGTCAAAAATATTTTGTTAAATTTAGAGAGCATTGCAAAGTACCTGGACCTCCAATTACATTAGATATGAACATTAATGTATTTCAATATGAGCACAAAGAACAATTGAATATCATAAGTATTTTGGACTTCTTTTCAGGGGCTGCTTAAGAGTTTACAAGAGGTGCCCTGAAACCACATTCAACCTTAGTAAGGTTAAAATCTATATCATGCTTTGATGGTTTTGGTAGCACAATGAATATTTATAGATCTGTCATACATATTTGCATCAATATTTAAAGTGATAAATAAACTCTAAGTATTGCCTACCTGAATTTCCCAACTTCTGTTACTTTCTTTAAGCAGCAAGTTACTCAGTGAAGATATCCCCAAATCTAGAGAGTGAGGAAAACCAGAAAAAACAGCTTTAAATTACTGTTACAGCACCTAATCCAAACTATTCACAGAAGAGCAATGTAACTTCATGGTTCCAGGAAAAAAACCAGCAACCAAGAAGGAGAGTCAGGAGTTCCTCTGAGGCTTCTCCTTTGCAAAGCAGCACAGGTGTCAGTGACTGAGCTACTTACAGTTGCTCCTTGAATGATTTCAAGGATTACAGTCCACCTTGTTTACAGGAGTGCTGAAAGGAACTTTCACTAACTTGTGCACTCTCAGGCCCTGTTAATATCCCAATATGTTTACACACTGATTATATAAATAATTTAGATATATATATATACACATACACACACACACGTGTTTGACACTAATTACATGAACTAAATAAGGAATATGGGTACAAAAGCAGTACCTACTTGGTTTTTGGCTGCTTTCTTTCCTAGGGTCAGACTTTTATATTAGAAGTGGTGCGTGGGAATTGTATGTATATTCCAATATTATTTTGCAAGGTTAGCTAAGTAACCTTCCTTAGTGATCAGATTTAAAATTACTGGTAATACCAGGTAGCTCAAGGAACAACTGCTTTGTACTAGCTCTCAATAAGTGTAACTTGGCAGCTAAATACCATTAAGTGTGTGAGGTTTAGCAAACAAGTTTGTTACTGAATCATGTCCATTACATCTGTAACAGAGTTCAGCAGTTCTCAGTAAAAGGAAGGATGGATTACAAGTACTGCAGTCAGTAATAGAAACACATTCATAAGAGCTGGCTCTGAGTGACAAGAAGAATCACTGCTACTTAAAGCAGTGGCAGAATATTTAGTGTTGTTAAACCTCTCCTCAAAAAAACCCAACCCAAACCATTCACAGAGCATCCACCTGCAATGACAGTCATGACAACACTGATGTATCAGAAATGGGTTTCAAACCTGACAGAAGGCTTCAGGAAAGCTGAAAATACCAAACACTAGTTCACACTTCAAATGTGCAAAAAAAGATAAGATAAAAGGGGTAGTAAATGAAATTTTGTACATTTCCTCTGTTAAAGAGGACAATGTTTTGCAGATTTTATTAAAATAACCAAAACAGAGCAAAACAACCCCCCAAACACAAAGCGCCACCTCCCTACTACACTTGAGATGCCCAATGTTTTAACGTTCATGTTATATGGCAAGGCACTTACTTGCTTTTACTGGGGGCTTTTTCAATCATATCTGAGCCCTTCCTTGCTCACAAACTAGGAACCAAATCTTCTATTTCTTCTCAGAATGATATAAGACAGATTTAAAACATAAAATAAAGGGGTTTTTATCTTTACCCTAATCTCACAAAAGATTGTCAGAAAAATTATGGACTAGAAACAAAGAGCTGAGGCACACAAGAGCAGGTAAAACAGACTATAAATGCAGGAAAATGGTAAATGAAAAGAAAAATGTCGTGAAGAAAAAGGCATAAACTTGTCTGCACAGTATTACATGCCAAGAGCTATGAAAGTCCAATATGAAAGCAAATAAAATCTTTGAAGCCAGAAAGGTAAGCATGCCTTTTTAGAGTAGATGTCAATTTTGTAACAGAACTGTCATTGAAAGTTAAATAACTTCTAGTTAAAGACTCTGAGGACAATATCTGATACACAGATAGGAGAAACAACTAATTTAGCTACAGTTAAACACTGACCTCCTCACTCAAATGTAATGCAACTGAAAGCAAAGTGGAGAAAGAGACGTATTAATAAATTTCACTGAGAGAAAATGGCATTATGAGAAATTAGCAAAAAGAACACATTAATAGCACACATAAAATCCTAAGTATGTAGAGACCAATTCCGTATAAACAATTTAAATAAAACATTTATACAAATGAGGTAACAATAGATATAAGAATATCTATATTCACAATCTCTAAGCCAAATGTCTTCCTCTACCCCTCTCCTTAAAGAAAAACAGACTTCACGACTTTCCTAAACTTCAGTATTACAAGTCTATATGGCCATGCTGAAAGAGCAGCAGACAGAACAATGAAAGCCATTCTCATACAATAATCTTTAAAAGTCAGTCAGAAATTAGATGATCTGGACCAGTGGTTTTAAGTCACCATGTCACAGCTATTTAGAAACTCATATGTACGATGCCTGTAGACTAAACCTACATCCTAACGGAAATTTAATTAACAAAATAATTTCTATAAATGTTAGACTTCTGGCTTGAAAGGCTATTAAATTTAACAGCAGAGTGGAAAAAGTAGTTGTTTGCAGCCACTGCCAAGGCACACTACTGATCAAGCTGTGCCAACTTTCTATTAACTCTGGAAAGCTTACTGCAGACTTGTCCACATCACATTCATTAAAAAAGCCAGTTGTAACAAGCATTTGTCTAAGTGGTATCATCTGTGTGAGAATTTGAAGCTGTATGCTTGTCTGAGGCCTTGTTTTCAAGCCTGTATTTCTAAATAATAATTACATTACTCATTTAAATAGTTACAAGAAATCACTAATGTTGCCACATTAAGAGATGATTTCATTGTTATCCTGATATTATCTGCTCAGATGATTTCTTATTTTACTTAGTCCATCCCAGCTTGCAAGTCACATTAGCCTTCTATGAGAAATTCACTATAAAACCTGTGTATGAAAAAAAAGATGACAAAAAGCAAATCAATAGGATAAATGAGATATGGGTTCTCTCAAAAAAGTGAAACATATATATTAGTACAGTGCTTCTACTGAAGACAGACACGTTATTTTAGAGAACCTCAATGCCAAAGAAGTATATTATAGTGAAACAGCTATAAAAGCATCAATGGAATTGAGAAAATTAATATTGCTATTCCTAAGTATCAAATTCAGAGAGTAAAGTTGTTAGTGTAGCTCCATAACATTTTCAAAGTTGCTTTCTAATTAAACAAAACAGGTTGAAATTTGAGACAGAACTTGAAAACACTACCCACGTACAGTGTAAACTTTAAAAATGTATTTGTATGATAAAGAAAAATATTTTCTAAGCTAAAGGGCCCATGAATTTACAATACGTGAACAGTTAAATAGCCTGCAAATATTCAGTTCTGTCCACTGGAAGAAATAAAACAAGTGAACTTCAGCAATTTCACTGTTTTATCCCTTAGAATATAAAAATGTAAAGTTTGCATTGGGTTTCACTGTCTTCATTAGAATTTCTTCATATTTCTGAAAGCTCTTAAAAACAAAAACGGAAAAAATACCAACAATTAATCTCACAACTAAATAATTTTTATCTCTGTAGACATATACCACATCTACACAAAAATTTGCAATCATCTTTCTATTCTAGCCAAAGGCAAAATCACATACATACAGAAAAGCCCACAGAGCATATTTTATTATTTCACTATGAAGCTCGTAACTGACACAGCAATTAATTACACAGAACCGTAATGAATGGAGTCAGTGAAATGTCAGTGAGTTTAGAGCTGTGCCTATGTGGCACCAGAAGAGCCATAAGTTATATAACATTAAAGAGAAGTTGAAAAAATTGTGAAGGTTCATTCTGGTTTCTCCCACTCCTATCAGAGGGATATAAATTTAAAGTCCCTTAGAGGACAAACTAGAGATGGAGTTTACACTCAAGGTATGTCTTTAGCAGAAAGAAACTTCTATTCACCAACTCAGCCTACAAGAGGACTTGGGACAGTAGCCTACTTAAACTTACCTCTGAATGCCTTTTCCTCACTTCAAACACTGTTCTCAAAAGTTCCTTAGAAGACAGCGACATCAGGACATCTCAATACTTAAAATGTTTGCATTTACCTTGGCTGGCCTCCAGAAATCCCCTCAAGTGAGGGGGGCGGGGGGGGGGGGAAATTCTCCCGGAAACTAGAAGGAGTCAGCCACCCAGCACACTGGTGTCCAGGTCATATTTATCTGTACTGCCATCAGGCTTTCCTATTTCTTCTCTTTCTAATGAAATTCCTTGGCTCATCAGAGACACACATCTGCTTTAGAAGATGAACACAACACTGTATGAACACTCTAGAGAGAAGACTGAAAGGTACCTTGGGAGCAGAAGCAGAAATTCATCTACATAACGGGTGAAACATTGTATTTTAGTATAATTAGACACAATGAATTTTGAGTATGGAGAAACTCAGCATGTATTGCATAGTTTAAGAGGTTAAACTTTTCTAAAGTGAAAGAAAAAGTATCTGTGTACTAATATTTCTTTCTCAAATTATTTTACTACTATAAAGGCTTTTCTTTTTTTCTAAGGAATGGGAGGAAGGTGCATTTAGTAGTGTGCTTTTCAGGGCAGGTACTCTGTTTTCATGCCTGGCAATACAGATTTTAAAACACGACATGACGTGAGTAACTTCACTGATTCATCAGACAAAGGATGTAGTTTACATAATTTTTTCTTCAAAATCTAATATGAAGAATTCCTTAGCTGTCTGCTTTAAATCACACAGGTGACAATCAACCTGTGTGCTTCTAGAGATCTTGTATGTAACAGAAGTAGACAGGTCAAGGGAATGATGGAATGAAAAAAATCCCACCCAAAACTACCACAGTTCACTGTCTGAAGACCTACTTCCCCTCAAGTTTTGTCTTTTAAAGAACTAGAAAGATAGTCTAATGGACAGTATCTTCCTCCTCAAAAAGCAAAGAAAGGACCTAGCAAGTCACTAGATAAACAAATGACTACACTGCGTACACAGTGATGTTCAGCCCTTGCAAAAACAACCTTGAAAAAACAGCTTGCTTTCCTAAGGCAAAGACTGACAAAGTCATCACTTCCCACACTTGCACTCCAGAAAGGAGGCTGGGCATTTTGAAAGAAAAATATCAAAGTAATAAGCATCATTACTACCACAGATTGCATACAACAAGTGAATAGCATTGTAAAAACAAGATGCACCAAGTAATGTGAGTGCACACACAGATGACTCAGATCTCCAGATGACCTCCCAAGTTCAGGACAGTCTGAATGCTCATGTCACGCCAGGCTAATATCTGCTCTACTGGTGGCAAAGGCAGCTCTGGTGAACATCCTGACTCATCTGCACTCAGATGCAGCAAGAGTATCTCAACTCCCCATCCTTTGTGCTTGTTTTGCTGCAAGGTTTATCTATGCAATGAAAGAGTTAAGAAGCCCACTCTCTCAGGCCTTCTAACAAAAGTAATAATGACTTGGTCTGCATTTTGAACCCATATCAGTGCCTATAATTCTCAATAGCATGGGGGGTCAGTATTTTAAAACTACTAAGATATTGCAAGTAATTAAAATTTCATAGAATCATAAAATATGCTGAGCTGAAAGGGAACCACAAGGATCATCACCCCACTCCTGGCCCTGCACAGGACAGCCCTGAGAGTCAAACCATGTGCCCAAGAGCATTGTCCAAACACTTCTGGAATTTGTCAGGCTTGGTGCTGTGCCCACTTCCTAAGGGATCCCTTTCCAGAAACCAACCATACTGGGTAAAAAACTTTTCCTAATATCCAATATAAACCTCTCCTAGCACACCAGTTTCATACTGGCCACCACAGGAATCAATGCCTGCTGCTCCTCTTCCCCTCACAAGGAAGTTGCAGACTGCAGCAAGGTCTCTGTCTCTCCTCAGTCTCCTCCAGGCTCAGCAAACTGCGTGACCTCAGCCACTCCTTGTATGGCTTCCCCTCTACACACTTCACAGTCTTCATTGTTCTCCTGCTTTGAGATTTTAGACAATCAGTATAGTAATGGGGAAAATAAATCATTCTTCATCCAAGTCTCTAATTTTTCCAAGTTTATTTAGACTACAGCAACAAAGAGACAAGAAAAGTCAGCTTTAACTTTTCTCTTGTCCACTTTTCCTACAAACTCATAGGCATTTATGTTGATCTATCATCAGCACTGACTAAAGGCAATTAAGAAAAAGTTTCACAACAGAATACAGTTGTTCTTTATTAAAAATAAAACCCCTAAACTAACATTGATGATACTTCAGAACTAATTCTGTGTCTAAGAAAACAACTGCAAATATAAAAGACTCCAAATATGCTTACCCAAAATCAAGCACCTTAAACATTCTAAACATTTTGGCAGAAATCAACCAGGACATGCACTATCAGTAGTAAATGTTCTTGGCAGATATCTCTAGCTGTAACACAGTGACTTTTAAGTCTATCCATAAGTTCTCAGAAAGGGAACAAAGAAATAGAATAGAAGAATAGAAATTAGAAGATTATCATATGCCATTTTCTGAACAGAAAGAAGATGCCACAATTATCCACATCTGATTATTTTTGTAGATTGTTTCAGAAACACGCACACAAAAAATATTAAAAATCGGACAATAGGGGCTTTTAATTCCACCACATTACTTTGTTTTTAATTAAGCAAAGAACATACAGTCAAAGAACATGCATGTCAAAGAACAAGCAGTGCTAGTGCCTGAGCATATGTAATATTAACAGAATATGTTAATGCAGATTCCAACTAGCCTTCCTCCCACATGCACATTACCATGGTGATTTGCAAAATTTGCTGCCTGAGACTTCAGAAGAGAACAGCAATTGAAATGCACTCAGCATCTTTGAATAGATGTAAACACAAGTTACATTTTAAAAGACAGCAAGTCACAAATAGTATGATAAAAATGTCTGTACAGAAGAACACTGACAAATATATCTGAATGTGATCTCAACCAGTAGAAATAAAGCAACAAAGCTTTCAGATCACACTTTCTGTCCTTGAAAGAAAAAGAACGAAGTTTAAGAATCTGAAAAAAGAGGTAGCATATATACAGTATAAAAAGCATCATCTAGAATCCCCATTATCTCTGCCAATACTGGAGTATCTATCTGATCCGTGGAAGTGTCCCTTTCAGAACAATATATTTGCTATAATGGAATTCTTAATTTACATACTATTTCAGTAAAATGCCCACTTGTTTGGACTATCACACGTCTGCACCTGCTGTGAGTTTCTCCCAAGGAGGATCACTCTTGATGCAGTTTCATTTTATCTATTACAATTTTCATCTGAACTAAATAATAATAAAAAAACTAAAGAAAAAAGGATCATGTTACTGTGAATACATACATATCCTGACAACACAGAGGACAAAGGACTGGAAGCAAAGGTGACAATTGTGCCCCAACCAAATAATAAATAAATTAAAAAAACAAATCCACCACAAACTCCAGTATCTGTATTATTCTGTAAATAAACTGACAATGTTCACACTTTGGTTTGTAAGCACCTCTGAATACAACTATCTGCAATTCCACTGAACAAATACAAGGAATAAGACTCCACCATAAATGCTAACTGCTGGTTGATGGCCAGTATCACCCTCGAAGATGCATTCTTGCAGAGATGCAGCTAACTTGCTTTGCAGACTTTAAATTGTAATGAATTTAGGATCTCAGTGAAAGCTTCACCACTAATTTAACCACAGACAGGGCTTGACCTGCAATGTTTAGAGCTGAAAGGAGGTCACCACTCCAGCTGACTTCCCAGGAAAGCCTTGCTAAGTGAAAGCACCACTTAACAATCATTCATGGAAAGTAAAGGCAACCAGTGCAGGTTTCAGAGGCTCTTCTACAGAAGAAGCTTACAGGAAGCTTGGATACAGTAGACCCTACAGGATGGTTCACATGTTTTACAACAGAGGGAAACTGGCTGTACTTACATGCTGCCCCTTCAAATTCACCTCAATGCAGTCCCAAATTGAACTAAGATTTTTGAAGAGTATCACAAGGCTTTGCCATTTACAAGACAGCTTAGAAGAAAACAAGGTACAATTACAAGAAATAGCAGAGCGGAACACACCTGGATTTATCCTTCGTAAAATTCGCTATTTCAACACTGAAATAAAGACTTGATTACATAGCAAACCCTGGCTGTACCAGTGACATGCTCCTACTGTGTGTGTGTGAATTTTTGATAGGACAAAACCAATCAACCAAAAAGAAGTAAATTAACGGAATGCATCAAAGCTTAGTTCTCTACTATCTCTGCAAAGTACTCCTCGCATATACTCGAGGACAAAACAAACAAAAAAATCAGATGACCAAAGAGTGCATGAAATACCAAAAGTAACACAATTGGTAAAAAGTACTCCCTGCTCCCTTCTTCCTCCCCTTAAAAACAGATGTTACTTAAAATATGCATTTTAAGCCTTACTTCCAGTCCACTGTACACTGACTTCTTGACTACATCTACACCAAATAAAATTGGTAAACTCCTATTTCTGAAATACTTACACAGAATTTTGGCTGGAGGAAGCAGCTTCTACTGTATCTCAAAATCTGTTCATACAGTTCAAGTGAACAGGACTACTTAACTTCAAACTACATTCCTACCTAAACCCCTAAAATTCTAGGGTTTTTTAACTATATCAAGGCAGAACAAACTCTATAAAACTCAGCTTACTAGAAAAGAACTTCCATGCAAATATACCAGGGTAAGATACCATTCACTTTGAGAGGAATGAGATTTGTCTTTACAAACAATCCCTGGGTCTGCTAGTAGATAAAACTAGCACTGAGAGATAAGAGAAACAATGGGAAGGATTCTACTGATTGATGAATGGAAAAGAAGAGACTTGCCTTTACAAACAAACCATAGGTTTGTTTGTAAATGAAACTGAATATTAAAAGATGAAAGCAACAACGGGGAAAACCCATAAATCCCATAAAAATTAAGAATCGGGGCAGGAGGGTTATACATTAAAAGGGGAATCTTAGGTCTTAGGCATTTCGGGAAGTCTGTACCTCTCAAGTACCTCAGCCAATGCGGAAAGAGAGAGGGAAACGCGGCCGGGAAATTAGGATAAAAAAGAGGCTGCGTCCTCCAAAAAACTGAGAGGCCCCAGGGGAAATGTCCCATGGCCTCTCCCTTTATTCGAATAAAGTAAAAGGCCTCCTCTCTCTCCTTTTTGGACATGAACCTCCGGTGTTCATGGATTAATTTTCCTAACAGCTTGAGGGGTTAAGAGAAGAAATAGGTAGTTGAGCTCAAGAAAAAATTCTCAGGAAGATTTAAAGGAGTAGGTGGAATTCCTCTAGCAACTGGTGTTTGATGCTAATAGCTGCATCACATGGGGCCAATTAAAAGAGATGCTATCAGACAGCGCAAGATTTATTGAATATGAGCTGTAAGAGAAAAGCGACAAATAAATGTAACGACACTTTCTGCATATAATATTTCAGTACTAAGCAGTGTGACTGTTTTGACAAGGAAGCCAGCTGCAAATTAGAAAAGTCCTATTTTTGCATGAGATTTAAACAGTTGGTCTTCAAATTCACTGTGTGAGTACAAAAAATATGATTAAAGGTCCAATTCCAAAAATGAAGCATGGGGAAAATATATCACACCCATACAAAGATAAGCCAGAACTTTAAGACAGAAAACGTACTAAATTTCAGACAGAATTCACAAACCTCAGTCTAAAGGCACACATTTATTTTTTTAAGGACAGTTGGGATTTTAACTGGGGAGACTTTGGTGGCAACACACTTTCTATTCTGTGAAAACAAAGTTTTCCTAAGGAAACATTTTTGAACTCTTTGTAATAACTGATAAAGTTCAAGGCACATACAGTGAGAAAAACCAGGTTGAGTTGTACAGCGATTTGTAAAAAAGTACAAGATAGTAAAAGATCCAGCGAACCATGATGCAGTCTGTAAACAGTTACTTGGTACAGTTTTGCCCTTGTACTATTTATATATTGATAAAACAAATAGCTCTCTCTTTTAGCTTAAATGGCTGAAGATACTTAAAATATTTTATCCCTGCTTGCCTAAAGCACAACTCAAAGCACTCTAACTGCTTAGCGGTGGAAAATTATTAGATCAGCGAGGTCATCTCCATGCGCAATACTCTCCCAGCATTACAAGCACCCTACTGTTTAGATGAAAGTTTCTCCTTTTCTATAAAGATGAACTGCAATTTCTCCTCCAGCACCTCTTCCCCAACACAGAGGCACTGGTGTAAACAAACCTCATCACAGGCCAGCACACTTCTGTTACAACTTAAGTATGGTGGGGAAAGGATTCAAAGTCTGTCCAGTGAAGAACTGTGGTAACTCTTCTCTAATAACTGTGGTACCAGATGAAGAGCTCAGGTAACTGCAACTCAGTAGACCTCTGATGTTACTAGATGTCAGCCTATAATATGATCCCTGCTTTGAGCATGAGCCAAATAAGTAAACCATTGAATGCAACTCACAGAGACCCATCTTAGCTGTTCGTTGAATATAGTTTAGCCATAACACAGAAGCAAGCTGTATAGCAGTTCCTAGCTCTTCAGGCAGTGCTTTGATCAGCAGCTTGCTTTCTCCCATGCCCCACTTGTGCACTAACGCACATGCAAACAAAAGGGACCACAGAATCACAGAGTATGCTGAGTTGAAAGGGACCCTCAAGGATAATGAACTCCAACTCCTATCCCTGCACAGGACATCCCCAAAAGCCACACAAGCAGCTCTCCTTCTGCCTTCCAACAAATATTGGAAATCTGACTGGACAGAAAACTGAATAAACTAGAAGAAGAAATTAATACAATTTAGTTATGTTTCCGGGAAGAAGCCTGCAAAACCCACTGACAACTGCAATGACTCTTTACATCTTCCTCCTTACACTTCCTTCCTAAGCTGTTCCATTAATGTGATACTGACAAAGAATATGCAAGACTGCTTTGAAGTAGGTCTGCACTCCCTTAACTTGGCCTTCTACATGGACAAGAGAGCTCCTCTCTTCCCCTTGAAGCTGAAGTGAAGCAATCAACAGAAATTACTGTTTCTCTTATGACTACCCTTGATCAAGTAGTTTCATCTCATGCATCCACTTCGAAGCACACACAAAACATTCAAAATGAGAAAGACCAAAGGAGTCCTCAGGCAGAGTTTTCCATCTATGTAATGGGCATTGAGCCAAGACCCTCTCATAGGACACTCACCAGCCTAATTTTCCTACATTCACTTTGCTACTAATAGGCAGCTTTCTCACTGCTAAACTTCATCTTCAATCTGTCCTTTATGTGAAGCCCCCACTTAAACATGTTCACTTCAGCTCTTTGATTGCTCTTACCCACATTCAATTGCTTCAGGTTGCTTCTTCCTTGAATTTGTCATCGTTTCTTATCATTGCTAGTCATACAATAAAATGAGACATCATGCAAGACAGCCTTGCTTCATCAAAATAACACAAAACCTTTAAATGACTGTGAATACTCAAAATCAACTTCACATCAACTGATATTCTTTAAAGAAAAATTAATTCAATCCACCCATCCCAAGACCAGCATCCTTCAGAGCAGCATTCCTCCTTCCCATCTCTCCTTTATTTTCCTCCCAGGCTTGGTTACAGAATGGAACATGTGTGCCTGTTTTTTTTTAGATCTGTGATCTACATCTAGTCTATTCAAAAAAAGAAAATCATTTACTTGTGCAGTCATCATATACACTCTTTTTTTTTTTTTACGAAAGTAATACAGCAGCGATAGTATTAAAATAATTCCTTCATGTTAACCCTGCTAAGTATACTTTGAGCATTGATAAAATTGGACTGGGAGACAGGCATTCATGTTTCAGCAGTCAACTGTCTACAGCACTTGAGAATATGTAAGAAAGCAATTCTCTCAGTTTTAAAGTATGAGAACAGCGACTAACACTTTCACAACACCCTAAGCTCCTTTAAAATTCTTTTATTCACTATACAATACAAAGCCAATATTAAAACTAGGAGACACAAGCTGGCTAACATTAAACAGATATGGTAGCAACAAACACAATTTAATGAATATGGCATGAAGAACAAGGGCCACACTAGCCTTCATTCTCTACTCTATCTACACGCACACAGAGGCATAGAACGAAAAACACAAACCCGGGGTAAGGCAGTGACCAAAGGTAAGTGTTTACATATGTTTACGTAAGGCAACAGTCTATAATGCTTGCTAGAATCATATCTAGGAAAAATATATATTGTACTAATGAATTATATGGTAAACTGCTATTCACTACCTGGACTCAGGCTGTCAAGTGTAATCAAGAGCTGCAACTGAGTTGCTGAAAACTAATCTGAATAGGCAAAGTATATCACTCAAAAGTGAAAATCAGTCACATTGAATTCTATCCAAGCAGTCATTGACACTGACCAGAACCCAATGGATTTCTGACCAGAGCTAAAACAAAACATGTCAGAGTATGCAAAACAGAACGGCACAAGATTTTCCTTAGCAGTATGGTATGCTAAGTTTACATTTAATTTGTCAAGCTAAGTTTACTTAAAAATGAAAGTAACAACAACAAAAAATTCAACAGGAGCAATATCTCTGAGAAGTACTTCAACAATGGGTTTCTTTTTTTCTATTATTGAGTCATTTAATTTCACATTATGCTTTATGCCTAAAAGCTGGGTCTGTAAGTCACATTAAGCAAAGCAAGTATCTCAGTGTTCCTGTGTTAAGTGTATTCCTAATAGTTTGGAAAAAAAAAAAAAAATCACAATACACTGCCACCTTAAAGATATATCACAGAATGAAATACATTCTTCTTGTCAGTGATGTAAAGGAAAAAGTATTTTTCAAATAGTGCACTGTGATTCTAGTGTGGAAAAACTTAAGAGGCAAAAAAAGAAGCCCCTTCATGCCACACCTCAGGGTTAAAAGGTCTGGCACAAGTATCTTAATGGTTTGTGCAAGCTTGCTCAGGTTAATGGGTGTTACATGGATTCCTCCATAGTGGACAATCAATTACAGCAACAACTGTTGATTAGCACTATTTCACCAACAACAACAACCATTACTCCTAGACAAGCAACATCTTGCTGGGGAAAGAGATGAAATGTGACATTTGTTTACTCAAACAACTCCATGGCACACGATCTGATTTTTGAAACCATTTTAGGGTTAATAGTTTATTAATTACTTATTACGGGTTAAAAAAGGCACAGTAAAATATACCGCAAGAAATCTGGAACACACTGAATTTCTCATCTCCTTTTCCTTCTAAATCAAGTCAACCTTTTTTTTTTTCACATGATGGGATATCTGAAACATTTCTAACTGTCTTTTCCGTATCATGATCAGTCACCATGCAACTGATCGTGTCACCAAGAATTCCCACAGACCCCCACGCTGCACACCAAGCCACCACAAAACGTCCAAAACACTTATAGCACCAAAATTACTAGCAGGTTTCAAAAGAAATTTATTTTGTATAGATTTCACAATTTGAACTTGGTTATACAACAGCACAAGTAAATTAACAATTATTTTCTGGCAAAACAGCCTTTGAATAAAAGATAATTCAACTGCAATATTTCTGGGCAAGCTCTATAAAACAAGAGTTTCAGGGTTCTTTGTTCCTCTGGTGCACAAATGGACACTATTATAACACTATATGGACTATAACACTATATGGACTGTGTGATGTAGTTTGTAAGCTATACAACTCTGGCCTAGATATAGAGAAACTTCACCACGAATTGTCTGGAACATTGAATAACTCATACTTGTTAGCAAAACCACTTTAGATGCCCTGACAGCTATATCCAGGTTCCAGCCTCTCACTCAAGCTAACGGGAGACCCCAAATTCAAAAGAGCAGTTATGTAGATATTGACATTCAATAAAGTTTATGTATATACTGAATTTGTACAGTGAATTATCTCATTGCTTATTTGATCTGCGACTTATCTCATTAGTGGTTGTAGTCATTTGCTTGATCACTTCCGGCAATTTCATCTGCAACAGTCCCTTCCGCTCTTCAAAAAACCCCATTATTACAGTAGAAATTTAATATTTAATTACACCTTTCAAAAATGCATCTATATTTTAACACTGTAAAAAACAACTCAGAAATATATCCATACCTTCAACGAGCTGCTTTTAATCAGATGACCTAAGCAAAATACTTGACTAAATATGCCTTATGAGTGAGGAAAAAGCAACATATAATCTCAGTTATTTCAGTCAAACACAGGGAAACACACTGGCATTACACTCACAAGTATTTCCTATACACTGATTTAAGTCTTAAAGGCTGACTGTCATCCCTGGAGGGTTAAGTTAGACCCATCACCACAGCCATACCTGAAGCAAGTGCTTAAGGCATCCCTTTTCTCCCAGATTTTCTTTCCTTTTCTTATTTTTTACCAGTTATTAAAGTCTAGGAGGGACATATATATGCAACGGGTATGGGAAAAGTCTTGCTAGGGTCTCATGTAAATTGCTCCTCAAGTTTTTGTCTCGAAGACATGAAATAATCACTCCATTCATCAATCCAAGTTCAGAAACAAAACTGGAAAACTTACAGTTTAATGCATATCCAGCTTCAGAGTTAAATGTCACAGGGCCTCACGTTCTCCTGGAACGTTCTCCTATGGAAGAGTTACAATTCTGGTAAGCGCACAGGATCACGAACACGGAGGAACTGCCTGAAAACCACACGCTCAGCCCAGCAGACAAGCACCACATTTCAAATAACGGCTGTTAAGCGATAATTTACCTCTCCAGATGAGCACGGAAGTCATTGCTGTTGCACCCCAGTGCCCTCCTTCCCCTCCCCGGAGGGCCTTACACCCTTCCCCCGGCCCCGCGGGGCTCCGCACGGCGCCCGGGGTCACGGGAGCGAGGGACGGAGGCGTCGCGGCATCCCCGCGGCGGCACCACGCCCTGTGCCGGGCACGGCCCGGACCCGGGCCCCGCTGCCCGCCGCTCCCGCGGCACCTGCCCTCCCGCCGCACGCTCGGACGATGGGGCGGGGGCGCACGGCACTAGAAAAGAACTAAAAAAGAAGCCCCAACCCAACCCCAAAAGCCTCACACCGCCCCCCCTCCGCAAACAAACAAACAAACAAACAAACCCAGGAAACCCAAACTTTTGTTGTTGTTGTTTTTAATCGCCTACCACAAAATTTGTTGCTCGCTCCTCTTTGTCCGAGCGTCAAGCGCGATTACGGCAGATCGCCGCGCCTGCGGCACTGCCCGCTCCCGAGGCGGCGTGGCCGGAGTCTCCCCCACATCGCCCCGCCGCCTCGGGCACCTCGCTCGGCCCTCGGTCGCCGCTGCCCGGCGGTGGTGCTGGCGGTGTGGGAAACACCGGCAGTCCCAGGCGGCGCAACAGAACCATCCCCCCCCCACCCCATCGCTCCCAGCGGGCCCCCAGCAAAGGCAGTGGCCGCAGTCCAGCCCACCGGCAGGTACAGGGAAGGGTGGCGAGAGCGGGGACCCGCGCAGCGCTGCCCCGCCACTCACCGCTGCCCACGGCGGCGCCCGCTCCTTTGTGTGCCCGCCGCGCCCCGGCACCTCCGTCTCCCGTTATCGGGCGCCCCGCGCCCCCTCGCCGCCGCGCCGGGGGCGGTGGAGGACGCAGCCGAGATCCGCGGACGAGGCCGCTACCGCCCGCCGGTCACATGCAGCGGGCAGGCACGGCTTCGGCTCCCGGCGGCTCCCCAGGAGCCCAGCCGGCAGCGTCCGAGGCGAGCTCGGGGGTGAAGATGGCGACCTCTGCGGCGCGGGGAGGGAATCCCCAGGCCGGCACGCTCCGCTCCGCGCTGCCGGCTGGGCTGGGCGCGCCGGGGAGGGGAGGGGACAAAGAGCGGCTGCCGTTGCCCGTCAGCGCTATCACTGTGCCGGCCGCTCCTCCGCGCCGCCTCCGCGCGGTCCAACCTCCGCCAGTTCCGCAGTGCTCCGTGCCTGGCCCGCTCTGCTCCCACCGCCCGGGGCTCGCTGCCTACCGCTGGGACCCCAGAGCTGACCGTTCCCTAGCCAAAATGTGCTGGCATCGCCACGGTCTTAAGGAGTAGTGGAAAGCAGGTCAGGAAAGCTGATGTGCTTGTGGTCGGATAAGGAAATGAGGAGGGGATTTGTCTTCTGACCCCCAGCTGTTGACAGCAGCAAGCCCGCTCTGCGTGTCGGTAAGATTTCCGCGTCCACATCCCCCGTTCCCCCGGCCGTCACTTCAGTTGCTGAAGAGAGGTGGTGAGTCATCATGGGTGCTCCACACCTGTAGCTGGTTTACCGAGTCAAAATAGGTATGGTGCCACTGCGACTCTCGAAGAGAGCAATCTCCACTCCATTCCAACAGATCATACGTTGTCTTTTAAAAGTAAAAAATAAGGGGAAAATGCCGAAGGTGGCAAGCATGACTCAAATATGAAACACGATGAACATGCAGTAATGGGGTATTCCTTGCTGAGTGCAGAAGTATGGCTGGAAGCTATATCCACTGACGCCGTGTTGCTGTCAAGCCATGGTTCTTTACAGAGAGGCTTAGGTTGCCATCTCTCCTCTGCACGACTTTTGCTGGTTTTGCATGGTTCAGTGGCATGAGTGAAAGTGAAAAATGTGGCAATATACTTTTTTTATTATTATTATTATTGTCAACATGTTTATGGTTTATTATTTCTCCAGACTGTATTTTTACAATTCGGATATTTTTCTAAGAGGGCTTTTTGCCCACCGATATACTTATGTCTAATTCGTCTCCAGAAGGACTTAGTGTGAGAAGTGCCTCCCTCCATCAGGTATGCCCTGACACTGATCTTCTCTTCAAGAGCCAGTCACTGAAAACCAGATTTAGCTCAGTGCCTTGCAGATCGTGTTTCTGCTGTGTGTTTAGATGATGAACACCCTTATTTAGAACGCTAGAATCATCAAGGCTGGAAGAGACCTCTAAGATTGCCAAGCCCAACCATCAACCAGCACTACTGCTGTAACCCCTAAACCACTAGCCCACATGATCCACTGAATCCAGATGCCTCTTAATCACCTTCAGAGATGGTGACTCCACTACCTTGCAGGGCAACCTATTCCAATGCCTGACATGCCCTAACAGTGAAAAAAAAAAAAGTTTCTAATATGATTCTCCTGTCTCAGCTGAAGGCCATTTCCTCTGGTTCTATCACTGCAGGCACAGTAGAAGAGACCAACCCTCACCTCATGGCAACCTCCTTTCAGGGAGATGCAGAGAGTGATGGGGTTCCCTCTGAGCCTCCTTGTCTTGTGACTAAACAAACCCAGCTACCTCAGCAACTCCTCATAAGGCGTGTTTTCTAGTCCTTTCATGAGCTTTGTTGCCCTTTCTTCCAACACCTTTGTGTTGTTGTAAAAGTTGAGTGGTCCAGAACCAGACTCAAGGTGCAGCCTCAGCAATGCCAGGTACAGGGAAATGATCACTGCCCTTGTTCTGCTGGCCACACTACTCATAGTTCAGGCCAAGATGCCATTGGTCTTCTTGGCCACCTGGGCACATGTTGGCTCACATGGAGCTGGCTCTCAATGAGTACCCCCAAGAACTTTTTTCCAAGCACCTCTCTCTCCTAGCCTGTACTGTATGGGTTTTCTGAGACCCAAGTGCAGGACGTGGCACTTGGCCTTATTTTATACCTGCAAAGAACAGCTGCAATTGTTATTTCCATTCTGCTGAAGATTATCATTACACTTTATGGATTTTACTTCAGAAGAATTCTGTTACATAGAGAAACTATTATTATCCCTGCTTTCAAGATGAGAAATTGAAGCATAAAGAGACAGTATACCTTGCCTCAGGTCATACATACATACATACATACATACATACATACATACATACATATATAGTATGTGGTAAAACCAGAAACTTATTCTAGGATTTTCGTGCAGATCCAGTTGGTTTAAAACCACAAGGTCATTTTCTTTCTCAAGCTCTCTTTCTCAGGACTCCACTCATGAAAAACTATTGTGAGAAGTAACAAAGCAATGTTGATAAAGACATGCTAAAAGAAATTTTGTTGAATTTGCGCAGAAAATAATGGGTACTTACATGGGAATGTCAAGAGTAAGAATATTTATGCATAAAACATCAGCAAAAATATCTGGTTTCATAAGCATGTGAACCAATAAGGGGAACACAATGCAATATGTTGTTTCAATATTGTATATTTAAGGTATGTGATGCAAGAACTTCCAGGTTTTATTGGTTACATTTCATGCAGGATCAGATGAATTTCAGAAACATTAAAATCTTTGGCCAAAACTGCTATCACAGTAATAGTATCCTGAAGGACTGTCCACATTAGTAGTACCAATATATTCTAAAGAGTTGTCACATTTTCATCAAGCACTGTGATAACACACAGTTTCAACTGTTCCCCAAGCAATTCCTCTCAAGGAACAAAAGATACATCAAATGCATCCACAGTTATCTGTGTTAGACGCTGGTACCACTTCACAGTTTCAGGCCTCTCCACTATCATGTGTCTCAACAGACACTGGTTCACCCAAAGTGACATTGTGTAGCCAGCAGCATGAACCTGTAAAATGTCAAGGCCTTCAGACCAGGTCTAGCAGAAGATTCATCTGCATTGTGAAAGCATATGCCAAATGCTTGTTAGAGGACAGTCTTGTGCCAGGCTTCTTCTGGCAGCAATGGTACATATTCAACTGCCATCATTACTGACAAAGTACTGATCATGTCGTGTGTGAGAGCAGACTTTGTGTAGAGCCAGTCATGCTTGCAAGTGAACTCAAGGTTTCAGAAGATTGAACTTTGTTGGTCAAACATGCTCTGACCAACATTTTAATTCTGCTTTATTGTGGTTAGTTCCTCTAAAGTGCAGTTGTGGTGCCTTTACCACTTTCCAAGTATCTCTCTCATGTCCTGATTAAATGCTGACAATTCTGATTTCTTTCTTTTGTGACAGTCTTGCCCGTATTACTACTGACTACTTTTACTAATTACTTCTCCCATATCCAAAGATAGGCAAGAACTTTATCTTTCTGAGACCTCTTCCTCTCCTGCTGTCCTCAGGGCCTCATGCCAAAGCCTGAAAGAAATGGTCAGGCAGAAATAACAACATTTATATAAACCTTTCATGGTAAATGACATTCTTTCCACTCTGTGGTCCAGAATGTTTGCTAGTTAACATACCAAACAAAACAGAAAAATCTATCATTACTGGGATTGATGGTGTCTGTGAAAAAAGAAAAGATTGATTTTAAAACGGAAATTTAGCTTATAATTATAAATTTAAAAATACGTTGTCTGCTTTTTTGAATGAGCAATAAAATGCACATGCTAACTAAATAGTAGCAGTAGTGACTAAAGTGTGACTAAATAGTAGTGTGTGGGTATGACACTCATGAACACAACAGGATTCCTCCATTTCTGGTGTAGCTATATATATGTCAGTGAAGGTATGTGCCAGCAATTAAAAGTGGTGAAGACAGCTACTCACTGAGTTGCATTAGCTGACCATACCTGCATTTCTCACCTGTGGCAACTGTCTACCCTCATACCTTCATAAGGAATTTTTTCATGGAAAGGGTTGTTAAACATAGGAATGTACTGCTCAGGGAGGTAGTAGAGCCACTGTCCCTGGAGATGTTCAGGAAGCAGCTGGGAGTGGCATGTTGCACCGTGATCTAGTTGACGAGGTGGTGATCAATCAAAGGTTGGGCTCCACGATGTGGCAGGTCTTTTCCAAACCAAGTGATTGGTGATTCTATGATTCATGATGACAGCCTAGGCAAACTTTTATTGTTTTGCAGCTGCCAGAGACAAGGAACCAGAGATACGGTCTGTTAATGTGGGTCAGCTAACAGGAGGCAATGTGTTATGCTCTGATTGCTCAGTCAGTTGCAAGGGTCTGTTCGTGGCCAGTGCAGAAGGAGACTCCAATCACAGCTGCCAGTTTTAATGGGAGCTCAGCCCAGTGAATGGGCTTCATTTATGAATGAAGACATTTTCTTTTGTTGCACTTGCTGCAAAGCAGTCATCTATGTCCCACAGCTTGCTGTATCTAAGTTTTTAAAAATCTGATCTCTGAATGATTTGTCTTTTGCATTCCATTTTGATGTTTTTGTAATTCACTCTTTACACGGGCCAAAGTGAGTGGCTTGTGTCTGAGACAGAAAATGAGAAATTCTAGGCCTCTCCTGGGTTTCTGGCAGCTGAGAAAATCTGGATCTCTTTAGCTGGACATAGGACTTGAGTACAGTTAATTGACTTTCATGTATTAAAACAAAGTATTTACAGGCTTCCTGCTCCCAAACCAGGGAGCAATTTGGTTCAAGGCATACTCACTCCACTCCTTCATCTCTTCTGAGATGAAGGGTTGGATTAAGTCTTTGAGCATTGCAAAGGCAGTAAGCCAGTTATCTCTTAGATGCTCTCTCTTTATTAGGACAGTCTTGGCTCTTGAAGATGTTAGCTTCTTTCCAGTAGCACAGAGCTTCAAACCCGCTTCCTCTGCTCATTTAAAAAGTCATCTAAGTTTCTCCAGTTTGGCAAAAGCATAGGAAAAAAGACCAGTGAGGGGGATTCACCAAATACACAACAATTATATTTGAAGAAGTGTCACCGAGACACACAAAGCAGCCACACGCAGACAAGAGGTTTTGCAGAGCAGAGGTTTCTCCGTCCACCTTGAAGCTGAGACAGGGCGGAGAGAGAGCCTCCTTGTTTATTTCTTACTTTATATACATTTGTGGGTCTAGAAGAAGATTGGCTTTTAGAGTTTTCACCTCTCAAGCCAACTGGCCAGACCAGCCATCAGTTACAATGGTTTTCAGGTTAGAAATATGCAAACAAAGGACAGAGAATGAAAAACAAAGGATTTGTTTATGTTACATCTGTGAGAAAAGGTAGAAAACTGCTCTTAATATTGTACAATAACTAAAAAGATCTGACTCCATTTAAGAAAATCAAAAGGCTCAGAAAAACCAGGGTAACAAAGAAGGGTACTAAGGAAGGCTTTGAGTATTTAGCAGTTCACTGTAGATCTTGCAAACAAAGATCAGTTGATAAGGGACACCTTACTTGGACCTCCGCTGCACATTTACCACCAGGGAGTTGTTGAACTTGGAGAAAAACCTGGCTGATAAGATGCTGTATGAGAAGAACTGGCAAAACTGGACAATAGCTAATTTTCACTGTATGAAATGAGAAAGGACACTCAGTCATACTGAGGAAAATTACAAAAAGCACATACACTTGTTTCAAGCTCTATAAAAATTCATAGGTAGTTGCAGAGAGTGATCAGTAGTCATGGCGATACTAAAAGTAGCAATTCTGCTCTATATGTGGCAATATGCATCAAATATTAGCCATGCAGTTGGTGTATGTTAAGAATTCTGAGTCTTTTGTTCAACCTCTGTTTAAATGTGCTGTAAAGTCCCAACAAACTCTTAATCTGTATATGGCTTGATAACTACCCGTCTGGAAACTGGTGTGCCATGCGTGCTCCCTTAAGGCTTTATAGGTAGTGTATGTCTTTTTCTGAATTAGATCCAGAGATCTGAAACACAAGCCAAGGTGCTTTTTCACCAAGTAGTGTACGGCAGATTTACCACCCACCAAAAAATTGTGGGGAGAATGGGAAAGGATCTGTGTCCTCTTGACTCAGTAACTTCTCACTCAACGTGTAAAGACCCGAACTTGGCAAAGTGGCTCAGAGGCTTTCTGCATAATAAAACTAAGATCCTTAAACAAAAGAAACTCACCAAATGGAAATCCAATGGGATTTTCTCAGATAATGGTACTATTTCTATCAGAAAGGAACTTTGCTAAGTTGCTGCAGTGATATAGTTGCTTCGTTGTGAGCCTGAAATTAAGTATCTCCATACCTTCATTCATTGTCCTTTTTTTCTGACAGAAATGAAACTCCACAAACAATAGCATTTTTTACACTTGCAAGTACCCTGATGGTAATTAGGTTTCTAATGTATTTTCTGCAACTTCCTTTGGTTTCTAATGTATTTTCTGCAACTTCCTTTGGTTTCTATTCTTTGGAGGTTTTTAATTATTTAGCATGCATCTTTGTTTCCTCCCTCACCCTCTGGCTATCTGGTCTGTTTAGGCTGCATATTTTTGTGATGTTTGTGCTATGTTTGCACATTGCACATTTTGTTTGGCTTCTCTACTTGCTATTGTGATACAAATGATAAATAAGTCCTCACTTTTAAATTTTATTTTTATTTCTGAAGCTCTAGGGATTAACTTTGGCTTCCTGTTTATGAAAATATAGTTTTCAAACTATATAGTTTTCAAACCAGAGTTCGGGGGCATTCCATTAGGCACAGTAAAAAGCAGGCTTTGCATTTTACAGGCTTTGCAGCATACTACTATGAAAACAGGTAGGATGGTCTGAGAATGGGAGGAAACACTCTGGAATCCTTTGTGACCTCTTATTTTTCTTACTGTTGCTGTTAATATTCCTAGGGCCTTGCTAATGGCACAGAAAGCTGTACAGTCTTATCTCATTAGTGCTGCTAGCTAGGTTCAAGTATTTTCCAAGGAAACTTTTATTTGACTGGGAAAAAGTCCTCTGACTTTTTAGCACCCAGACAGCACTTTTTGAAAGCTGATGTGGGTTTGGTTCTTTCATGCTACTTTTTTTTTTCTTTTTAATTGCCATTACCACTAAAGGTTTATACTCATTAGTTTTGGGGTGGGTTTTTTTGTTTGTTTGTTTTATTTTTTGTAATAAATACTATTGACCAAATTCGATAAATCAAAATTTTAGAATTTTATTGAGAGACAAAATGACAATCTCGGATAGCCACAATTAAAAGGACAGCATCGAGCCCGGGATCGGCGCTGGGTGAACGCGGTAACACACTCAGTTAGTATGCCACCCCCCAAGTTCACACTTCTGGCTTGGAGCAGTCTCTTTTTATACACTGGATCGCTGAGAGAAACTCAGGACTCCGAGGTTCCCTCTTCCGAGGCAGCCTCATTAGATATTCATGTTCCAGTTCTGGTGTTCTGAATGGAGTTGCCCGTGAAGACAATGTCTTTAATCGTTGTGTCCAGGTGCTGTGTGGAGATGTTAATTTCGGGAGGAGACGGATGAGATATTGATCTGATGTTATCATCGGGTTCTCCGGGCTTCCATCTCCCTTTTCCATTGTCTTTGTTCTCCCCTTAAAGATTCCCGGCAGGGGTATCCTCGTGTCCCTTTTCTTGTAACTCCTAGCATAGTTTCTTGTGTCCCTCCTGTGTCATTTCTGGCAAAAGAAATTCTTTGCACCCCTCTCTGTGCAGCTTTTACTCTTGGTATACTGGATTAGAAACAAAACATATTTATAGGGGTTGAATTACATCTTACATCTTTTAACACGAATTAACTTTAGGACATATATCACACTTTTGGGGTTTTTTTTCAATGCAACTGCATCAACCCTGTTCTGAACTGGAAACCAGGTGTACTCACATCCTAACCGCTATTAAGCTACCTGTCTTTGCAATAAACCAGCTCAATGTAATTGAGGATTAATGACAAGTTGGTAAGCCTTCTAATAACAATATAAACCTCCATTTGCTTTTTCTTACTTCAAGCTGTTTAAACCCATTCTTCCCCATCACCAAAATGAAAGGAACATCAAAGGAAAACCAGCAATCCCTGTACATTCAGAATAATTCTAAAAAAATAAAATAGGATGGTGTATCCGGTGTCAGGGGCATTTTATGCTTGTAAGGTGAATTCTGTCATATCCATTAAATGTTCCCTGGTTCTTAAACACAGGGAAGTACCTCAGTCTGATCCTGACCTTAAAACTTGAATGACTTAGTGGAAGACATACCACTATCTTCAGTGAGACCTGCTTTTTTCACCTTGTGAAAAATTTCAGGTCTTAACAAGAGGGCTGTGTGTGTTTGGGTAATTTTTCTTTGTACCAAGGGCTGTCACATTCATTTCCACCTTATAAAATACATCTTTTCCTTTGCTTTTTTTTTTCCTCTCCTACACTGTTTATTGTAGCTAGATAAATTTAATTATTTAATGTTAGGCAAGTGAATAGAATCTTACTCAGCTAATGGAAAAGTAACCTAATATGATGGGTTTAATCTAAAAGCCTCTGTGCAATCAGATCACTCCATTAAGATGCCTTCCTGGTTTATGTAACTGGAAGTAAGTTGCATCAGCTCATGCATCGTTAGTATTTTTCATCTCTTGAAAACCTGCTAGATTAATTTGGAATTGTTTTCAGTCCTAGCCACCACAGATTGCCAATATTTATTTTGAACAGGATATTCATATTCATGAGAAGAAAGCAACTACCCTCAGCATCTGAACAGTGACTGTAAGCCTGAAGCATATGCTTTGAACTTGCAGCTGGGATGTCAGACAGTGATGAGTACAGGTGTTTATTTCATGTCCACAGTACTGGTCAAAAGAGGTGGGACTCATAGCAGAACTAGCTGATGTGCTTGGAAAACCATACTGAATTTTTCTTGTAACAAGAATCCCACTAACTGCTAGCAGAGTTGGGAGTCTTTCAGAAAACCCTCAGGTCAAGCCGGAATACACAAGAAGTCACCTCAAAAATTAAATTCAGCTGTTATTCACAACCCCTAAAACATGTGTGTGAGGTTACAGAGGTTTTTTATCATCTTGCCATCAGCCTCAGTGATTTATTCTTGGGGAAGGTGCAGTTTTGCACATCCAGCTGCACTGCCAGACAGACAGAATTTGCCAAACAGGGCATGGATGTCTGTATAGGCCTGCACCCAAACACCTGCCTTTTCATTCCTGAACCAAACAAGCCCACTGATAGCAAATAACATTGACAATGGTGTAGAAGAATATTTTCCTGAAGTTGAAATAGATGTTAGTATCCATTTCTGAATGCTAGTCTCAGATTTGCAAAAGGGAAGAGGTATCTCAGTCTGTGCCAAAACTACAGAAGAAGATAAAAGTATGTATACAGGTTGAAATATGACTAAGATGGACTATCAATAAGAGAACAGTATGAAGTTCCATGAATTCTGTAACCCATATATTCTAGTTTCTTCGACTTTCTGTCCTGGGACTGATTCCCCAGTGTGTGGTAAAAAGTCAGATGACTGAAGTATTTAGTGTAGAGGAGACACTCAGGAAGTCCCTACTGTGTAATTTC
Organism: Hirundo rustica; assembly: GCF_015227805.2. NCBI lineage: Eukaryota > Metazoa > Chordata > Aves > Passeriformes > Hirundinidae > Hirundo > Hirundo rustica. Next base: position 44,481,134 of record NC_053488.1, read on the forward strand.
TCCACAGTCTAATAAAAGGAAACAAGATTCTGTTGGATTCCCTCTCCTGAACAGTATTTCTCTTATCTTTTGTGCTACCTCTTTTGCTCAAACTTGTAGAGTCTACAAATCTGTGACTTTACCTTGTTATGATAAACACACAGATAGGTACAACATATACAATTTGAACTAAGGTAAGAAGAGCCTAACATACGCACACACACAAAACAAACAACAACAACACAACAACTCCCCCCCAAAACAAACAAACAACCAACCAAACAAACCAAACAAACAAACACACACTCTAACACAAAACTGAGAAAGAGAGCAAATAGAGTAAGAAGAAAATAGCTGTAGAGAAAGCTTTTATTTTCACATTTATGTGTTTGGGAGAATTGGCCTAGAAAATGGGTCTACCCAATTACCCAACTGACATGATAAAAATCACACCTACCGCAAGCAACCAGAATACATTTTTTCCACCTTTATGCCTTTAGCAATTTATTAGCAATATATAAATTTATAAATTTATATATTGCAAATATATAAAATTTATTAGCAATATATAGTGGCAATAAAATCTACCATCTAATCACAGTGTAATCCAAATATTCTGTTAAACTCTATTTCCTCTGTGTGTTGAGTCATTGCCTTTTCTCCCCTATGGTACAAAGCTGAGAATGCATAATTTAATCAGTGTTTTCTTTTCCTTTACTATATAGTTAATTTATTTCTTTTTGTCAGGAAACCGTGCTAAACGTGGGAAGCTTTCCTCAGATGTAACTGCTCAGCTCTCAGTAGCAACATTTCTTTCGAACATCAGAGCATCATCATATTGAACCTGAATTAAGTACAGTCCTACTATTTTGAAAAACTAAAGAAAATGCAAACATATTTCTAAACTAAGGGGATTTAGTGCTTTGGGAAAAGTTCAGCTGTTTAAATTAATAGGTACATTGCAAACTAAAAGATAGTCAGTTATGCCCTCCTGAGAAGTGTCAGAAGAAGTGGGTTTCAGAAGTCTGAGCACTCAGTGGAAGCAGTTTGCTGCTGTGCCTTCAGGGTTCTATCTGGCAGCCAGCACCAGGTGCAATACAGTAGATTGGTACTGGTGTAATGAAAATTAAATGACCAAAGCTTCCTTCCTACTGCAGTGGTATTTGTATCATGTGGTGTTATTCAGTAAGACATTACTTTAAATAGGTTTTATTATGATAACAAACACTTTAAATGGCACAAAAGTTGTTTTAACTGACAAAACAAGTGCTTTAATTGCTCTCTGTTGTATTGCACGTATTCCTGGAACCTGCTTTTTTTGTGGGACATCAACAGTAGCATAGCAGGAGGTGATTGCAGTGCTCTGAGAAACATCTTCCATTCACTCAGAGAAGGCTTGGAACATTCAGAACTTTGAACTTCACAATTTGTCCCACGGAAGTCTTACCTCCATCTTGTTCTGAAACTGTTTAAAGAAAATATTTGAGGTGAAAGTAATGTAACAACCACACTAACACATGAAATTAAGTTTCTGGGGGGGGGGGGGGGGGGGGGGAAAGTGAAGGAATGCACACCGGATTTCCCCCTTTAAATAGAAGCATTCAGCTCCTGCTGATTAGCAATTTGAGTACAGCTTGGTGGACTCTGAGTAATTGCAAAGGAAAAATAGGCACTGCATGATAAAACTGGGTGAGCGAAGCTAAAAACAATCTATGTTTTAAATGGACAGTAAATGTAATTCATGTTCCAAATTAGATCTGGGTGGTGTTCCACTGAACTCCCATTGACATTTACAACTTCAGGAAAAATTGCTTAAAAAGCAATAGAATTTTCATGGTGTCTGAGTAGACTTCAGTTATTCAATCCTGTATGGTTCATTTTTTAAACATAGCACTGGTGTATGAATACCGGTTAGGTATTCTACCAGACCAGGTTCAGCAGTTTAATAGGCTATGCTTTGCTAAATAGTACAAATTATATGTTTTTTTAACCTCCCAAAAACAGTCTGAGCAAAATCTTGATGAATTGTGTTTCCAGTTTAAAAATCCCTGACAAAGAGACTAATTATAGTGCACATAAGAAACCAAAACCAAACAAAAATAAAGTTAAAGAAGAAGAGTTATAATGAAAATGTGGAGGACAGCAGCAGGGAACAATTATATAAAATATCCCACTCATTTATAAATTTAGGAGAACATTCCAAGGATTTCTGTGCTGAACACCTGACTGAAACTGTGAAAGGCCTTTTCCTCAAACAGCCCACAGCTGAGCTGTACATGGCAATGATATCTAAATAGGACTGTATCCTGGAGGATATAAGGATGTGTAATTTTGGAAAGCTGGTGTGTACTCTGGTGCTGTGTCTCCACCACGTGATTCCTTCTGTTTTGGTTTTCTGTTTCTCCAGCCCTGCCAAGTCCAAATACAAACTTGGAAACAAGTTAACCACCACTTGCTTCGCCAAGGGTATTGCCTCCTGCCTGTGGGGCAAAACCAGAACCAGCTGTGACATCCTTGTTGTAAACACATTGCATTGCCCTGTCCAGCAGTGAGGAATTCAAAACATTAAAGAGTATCACACTGGCTGTTATGGCCTATTTTGGGTAGAAGAGGATGTGTAAGACACCAAAAGTATGAGAGTTGTGAGAGTAAGACTGGGAATGATATTCTGCTTCATAACTTCCACCCTCAGTGTTCTGGTTATATATTGTGGTTTGATTTTGAGGCCCTGTTCCCATGGCACTTCAGGTGTTGATAGCCAGATCTCTGTTTAAACCACAATCTTGCTGGAAAAGAGCCAAATTTACCCATGCAAAGTGGGAACATGCTTAAAAACTATTTAAATCCTCTCAGGCACTAAGCTTTTGTTTAAGCATGGTTTTTTAACCTGAATGCTGCCAGTGCTGGAGCAACTTCAGTAATGCGGAAAACAAGTGGCAACAACAGCAAAGACATGTTGCTGGCACCCAATGCTGCTCAAACCTGTTCCACATAGTTGCCAGAGCTTTCCGTGTAATGTTGCACCAGCAAATTCACACCACTCAGAAAGGGTTGGGATTTTTTGACCAAAAAAAAAAAAAAATCTAACCTCTAGCAAAAGTTTAAAGATTGGTATTGCAAGATACTGTATAAGATATTTGCAGGGGCAAATCAAGTTTAATATCTAGGCATATGTTAATGGGTATTTAAACAAAAACAATATACTAACTAATTTAGGTTGCAGGAGAGATTTGGAGGGCTCCTCCAAGTTTTTCCCCCAGTTCCTTTTAAATTTGGAAAATAATGTGAACTTTCATGAGAAATTAAATTCTTTATCTCTTTATGCCACTTCCTCAAGAATGCAGATATACTTATGATGACATAATGTGATGAAATTTAAAAAAAAAAAAAAAAAAAAAAAAAGAGTAATGGAAGTATGTATTCTAAAGGCCTTTTTCTGTTCCCAGTGAAATCAATTTAACAATTCCCATTTACTTCAGTGGGAACTGGCTTAAGCTTTGGTAGCTTTAAAGGAACTTTAATAGCAGAATAGTTGTCTACCTTGGGCAAAAAAAAAGAATGAGGGACTTTCAAAGTATCAAATTAGAGACATGGGGTTGTATTCAATTTATTATGCCCAGATAATCTGATGCAGGAACAGAATATCTAAATATGCTTCAGTCTTCCTTTACAAATTTCCTACCACCACTTCTTTCAAATGAGACTTAAAAAGAATACAGACACATACACTCACACACACACAACCCCAAACCCTCCTCTTGAAGCTATAAAATTCCTCCCTCCCTCCCTTCCCAGAACTACCTCTGCATCAATCATGCAAATTTATAACCCAGGAACAGGACAGATTCAGTTTCAGAAAATGTTTTTAAAAGACAGCTAGTGCTGGATCCTCATTTGCCAGTACAAAAAGAAAACCTCTTTTATGTATACTTGTTTAAGTTTCAGATAAACCTATTATCACACAGACATCTCAAAATAGAGTGCTCTAAAAACTCAGTTAGGCCACCTGAATTCACTGATGTACAATAATATATGTAAATTGAACAGCTATGCATAGAATATTTCATTTCAATATTACTGAGAAATGTTAGACTGCCAGACCCTAGCCATACAAGGACTGTTTGATTGTTGTATTTATATTCTCTACAGAGAATTAATAAATATTTAGATCAAATCTACGTGCATGCATGTATGGTTGACAGAGAAAAAGAACTATTTCCATGAGGCTTCAACAACTCCATACTCCTGGGAGGATATAAAAAATAGAGAAGTGCCTTTCAAACTGAGTGACTGGTATGTACTCTCAGGAGCGCATTTGCAAATAACAGTATATAAATACAAAGTAATCATAAAAATAATCTTTTAAAACTGCCTGTAACAGACCAAGTAGTTGATTAAAAAATCCCTATTTTTCTTGTTTATTCCCTTTTGTGTCAGTGGTTCTGCTGCAATTCATATTGTATTTTTGAGTCATTGCCAATGCTGCTATCTGGAGAGAAACAACTGAAGCAATTTCAGTGATTGCTGTCTCTATATAGTCACAATACGTCAATACTGCAAGGCTGCTAATTCTGTAAGATGACTTTTTCTCATTTTGTGCTTCTATTTTCCCAGATAAAGTAACTGCTGCAGAAAATGTTGTGAATAGCTTTGTAATGTCTCCTCAGGCTGGCAGCAGGGTGCTATAGAAAGCTATGTTCTTAGCTGCTGCTTCTCCTACACATCTTTCCTGGTTGTCACTTCACTCCGCTGTCTTTGGTGAAGCGGGTTTGTAATTGCCAACAGTTATAAACCTCTTGCAGCAATGCAGAAATGAAAGAAAGCGACCTACAGGCAGGAAGGAATTGAAAGTACCCGTGGAAGAAGGGCCCTTCCCTCAGTATCCTCTTCAGCAAGGGAATAATCTCCTTGGCTTGTGTTTTTGACTGGCTTAAACTGAATGAACATCCATTCTTTGATGATGCAAAAGGTCCCCATATCTGTTAACCAGAGAACAGGAATAAAAACCAAATTCTCTCTTGCTTGAATGTTATGGTAAACAGACAAAATGCAATGCAAGCAATCCTCTGTGATTCAGGCCTGCAAACAAACTCAGAAATATGGTATAGTACGTTGCTTATGTTTGGGTCTCAGGGATATTTGTAGGACTTAGCTTTCCCTCTTAGTTTTTCCCTGAAAATATAATTGCAATAACAATTACGTTGCTAAGGCCTTGGCCCTTCACACATCCATGTCAAATTTCATACAGACAGGTTGTCTCATTCATTTAACAAGTCTGAAAGTGCTAAGCCACTTGTGTCTGACACTGCCGGTTGCTGTGCTATAGCTTTGTGGTGCTTGCACTCAACATGCCTATTCTGAAGTGGGTGCAGGTAGCCCAGCAGTTAAATGCTGCCTACATGACCTGATAGTCCACCTCTGGAAGCTGCAATTTTGCCTAACAGATTGCCTGTGGATAAGTCTAGGGTGGCAATCTGCCTCACAAGCTAAAAAGGCATACTTTTCTTTTTTATCCCCTAGTATGGGAATACTTAGATTGCCTTCTGTAAGACTGTTCACAAATATGAATGCAGATTGATGTCCTGCTGGGTATGGAGAAGAAAATGCAAAATACTGCTCTATGTTGTTTCACTTCTCTGTCTAACAGAACTCTTAATTCAGATTAAGAATTTAGTGTTTTATTGTTATTTTAAACTCCATTTGAGGAGAAAATTAATTGTGGAGAGAAGAATGATTTACTCCATTCAGAGCTGAACTGCTGAACATGAGAGGAGGCTCAGGATGTTGCAAATGTTTTAAATCTTAAAATGTCTTGTTACTAGCAAGAAGCTTTTATTATGCAAAGAAATACTTTTCCTGCCTCACGTAATCTGACGTACTTTATTAAAAGCCTAAGTTTAACAAAGCTGTTTTTATTTTCAGGAAGTCATAGTTTATATTATTTGAAACATGAATACATGGAGAACAGCCCTGGGGAAACTAAGCCCATATCTGGAAATACAGCAAAAGATCACTTGTCCCAGTTTTTAATTTAACAAATTCTGTTTGCAGAAGCCAGAACTAGTATTCATTCACCCAGTTTATTCAACATAGCTGTCTCTCAACACTAAATGTCCTATGTTTTATTATTTTAGCCTTGTTCTCATAATTTACCATTTCTTATAGTTCTTCTTTCCTGTAATTAATTATCTCTGTTATTTAAAAAAGCAGGTGTGAATAATGAGATGCCTTCCAAAAAGTGTCACTTAGATTAAGGTCATGAGACTTGGTCTTCTTGAAATACTCTCAGTTCTGCCACCAACTTTATCTGAGACCTTCAATAAACTCCTTAACCTCTCCACATCTGTTACTCCACCTGTCAAATCAGAATGACAATACTTTCCAAGCTTGCCAGGTACATTTTTACTATGAAAGTACTTTTGTAAGTCATAAGTACAGAACGTGTCTCAAGAGCCAGGTATTACTGCCCAGGCCTTGATGACTTGGCATGGCACGAGGGATGGACATTTTCCTGATCTGAGCTGGGGGTTTGTGCAGCTGGCTGACCACGGCTACTTTGCAAGTTGATGCTATAGTGGAGGCCTATAATCACTTCATTGCAGAATTTACTCCACAGGTTTGTAGGTCTGGGGGGTTTTTTACAGATAAATTTGTTGACAGATGTCCTATACTAATCTGGCAGAGAATAGTTTGGAAACCCCAAAGTGAAAATATAAGCAGTTTAATTTTATTTCCTAAGTGTTTTAACCTATTAAAATTGTCTGGCACATTTTCTTTGCTGTATCTTGAAAATGAACAAAATTTTTAGGATATATACAATTTGACTCTCAATTTGAAGTTTTTCTGAAATTGAGAAACATGGAGCATTTGGGAAAAGTGGAAAATTATCCTGAGAAGAGGTGCTTGTCACTCCTCCTCCCTCCCCTCCCCTCCCCTCCCCTCCCCTCCCCTCCCCTCCCCTCCCCTCCCCTCCCCTCCCCTCCCCTCCCCTCCCCTCCCCTCCCCTCCCCTCCCCTCCCCTCCCCTCCCCTCCCCTCCCCTCCCCTCCCCTCCCCTCCCCTCCCCTCCCCTCCCCTCCCTCCCCTCCCCTCCCAGCACAATCCCCCTTTTCAGTGGCAATTCCATCATGGAGAAGTTTAACCCAACAATGATAGGCTAAGTAAGCATCTTGGACACATTTTGCACCACCGGAACCAATCAGTTTTATGTCTTCAGTGTTTCCTTATGTAACTTCCTTTAACATTATGGGTATTGAAGTGTAGTTTTGTCAAACACAGCCTGCCAGCGTCAGCATCTGGTTAAGTCAACTTCAAACACAACCATTACAGCTGCATGAGAAACCTGCAAGTTGCAGCAGGAAGGGTTTGGGTCTGTCCTTGTGCCACTGCAAGAGCATCAACCTTTACTTAGGCTATGTCCAGTCTGTGCTGTGGAGCAAGAAACCCACAAGACATAGTTCAGACCTTGAGCTGAGCTCAGCACTGACAAGGGCAGCTACCCAGTGGTAGAGCCTTGTGATCTCAGTCTCACCTGATGGCTCAAGACATTCAAGAATTACCTATATATAAACAGGCACACGCACAAGATCATGAACCATAATCTAGCCATTTTATTAACCACACAATCATACTTTTCAGAGCTTTTTCTAGGACAAGCTGAAGGCAATCAGGCTGCATTTTTTCTTTATGTCATAGGAGTGTATAACATCGAACACAAGCACACACAATTACTACAGTGGTTTATAAATGTCCAGCAATTTTCTATAATCTTTCCTATCTTGTTGTGGGCAAATTCTCCCCAATTTTATTCTGGATAGTGCATATCTGACAGATAATTATTGCTCAGAAAATACATTCCATGTGAAGTATTTTGTAGCACAGTGATGCTGTATGCAGTTCATCAGAGAATTGTAGCACTGGGATTGACTTTAAAGAGTGACTTCTAACAAAAATTCCTGCTGTGAGAAGCAGAAAAATTGGAGCAGTATTAGTCCCTGCAGCTGTATTCTTCAGATCCCGTATTTCCTATTCCAGATGCAAAGCCCTAAAAAGTACTACTGTTTCACTGTAAAAACCAGTAGAAAGGAACCCTTTCAACCTTATCAAGCCTGACCTATGACAAGATGACAACAGGGCTAACAAGACTTTTCATGTGTGTGTTCATGGGTGCACACACAAACATGCAAATCACATGCGTAGGTATCAGTCTCCTCATATAAGGGAGGAGGGCACTACAAGATGAATAAGACAAGATACAGTTATGTGTACAAGAAGCAGATTAAAATAACAAAGACATGATCTATATGAGCAGGACCTTTCTTGCGCAACAGTATTATTACATCCATCTCAGACACACACTGAAAGAGAGGACTTGACCTCCACAATGTAACCCAAGCCCCAGACCTTTGCCTTTCCTCCAGGCCTTTATATGCTGGTTTTAGGTCTGCTGATATGTCATGGAAAATGAGGTTAAATAGGAAAAGGCAGGTATTTTCTTCTTACCAAACTAGTGAAACTCCCCCATGTTATTTCACACAGCTTCCTCTTTGGGGGCAAATTAACTTATAGATGAGAAATAAGAACTGCTTCTGCTGATATGTCTTCATAAAGCTGTGCAGAGAAAGCCACTCAGGTGCTTGAGCAGGTCCTGGAATGCATAATGGAAAACAGCACTTTTAAGCAGATAGCCTTATTCCTGTGCCCTGGAGGACCAAGCCCTAAGTTCCATTAATATGGAGGAGACATTTCCCCCTAAGGAAACTCTACAATGCCACTATGGCCTTTCACTTTTTCCTAGCCCCCTTTCCCAGGTCTGCTTGTGGCCAGCTGCAAGGTGGTGCTGTCCTGCTCCTTTGGCTATTCATGTTGCACATTCTGTTCCACTTTAAGAGGTGTTCTCTTTGTTGTGATTGTGTGCATAGATTCTGATCACCCATACTCACTTTTCCCTGGACTGTCTCTCACCCCATCCCACCTGTGTGCCCTGACATTGTACAGGGTATTTGGGTGAAAACCAGAGCAATCTCTTGAAGGTGATTTTTGAAAAAAAAGCAAAACAAAATGAAAACAAAAACATGGGGAACAACCAGAGTCAAACACCTTCTTCACAGAAGTAGTGGTGAATGCTCCATTTATTGAGGGTACACAGGGTTCTTTTATGCATATATCATTCTTGTGCACGAGCTGTTCACATGGCATTTTACTACTCGCTACTGGCTAGTGTTATCTGCATAAGCATTCCTTTGCAGTTATCTGTTTACACTTTGTTGAGGGAAAAAGCTGGTTCTCAGGCTCAGTGTCCTGGTTCTCAGGCTCATCGTCCTTGACAGTGCTAAAACAACAGAACTTTCCCAACATTGTCAGGCCTCTCTGTGTCTGTCTCCAAAAATCCTGCTACAATCTCTGGTTATTCTGTACAGTCACTGTAGTGCACACTCACCACCCTGTTGCTTCTGTGCTGTGGAAGCAAATACACATGCAACACTGCTGAATTTTGCAGTGGTCCTGTTCCTGCAGCTAAATGCAGAAGACGAAAGAGAGACATGCATTCTGAAAAGCAACTGTGGTGTCATGCAGACAGCACAACCTGACCATGGCTCTCTGGATAGCTTTCTCTGCCTTTCGGGACTATAACCTGCTCTAGTCCTTTTTGCTGACAGCATCTATTTTTTCACCCTCAGCTGCCTCTAATGCACGGGCCATTAATGCACTGCGGATAGATACACAGCCAGACATCTGGAGCTCAGTGGCATTTGACCTCTTCTTCACTCTGGATCAGGCAGCCTGGGCAGGTTTCATTACACTCCCTGGTGCCTTTATGTTGCCACACAGATGGACACTCCAGACTCTGACATGTATACTTCACTCCTGACTTGGGTCCAGATGTTTTCTTCAGACAGTATATGTAAGTAAAGGAATCAACAGCTAATTTCATGAAGGGAGGAAAGGAGGGGAGTTATTACTATGAAAACAATATTGTGGTTGCAGGGAAAATACTTTGGACATGGGAACTTCAAAGAAGGACAAGAGTGGTAAGAAACAGATCTCAATCAGGGCTTAATTTCCTGTTTTCTATTCAAAACAGTCCCATGTCACAACCAGTGCAATATTTCTATCCTAGCTAGATCAGGGAGATTTTATCCTAAACACTACCAACTGCTATGATCAGAATGTGAAGAAATAACAGCACACAAAATATTTTTTCTACAAAAGACTTTGAACTGCTCTCTTTCTTATGTTCTAGTAACCCAGCTGTGAGTATGGATTCTGACAACCTACTACTAAGTGATTACTAAAACTTCTTTCTCTTTGGCTCCCCACTGTCATTTAATCTATAAAGCAGATCTTAGAACTGTTCTTCTTGTTTATAAACCTCGCCGTGTCAAACCTCTTCATTACCTTTAGCTCAAAGCTGCTGTACTGATCTCCCAGTTAAGTGAAAGCCAACTCCCCTCTAGAATTCAACCTCTAATGCAACTCACCCTCTACACTACCAGGCTTCTATCCTCACATCATGGTTCTCTCTGTCTGGAGGTTCTCTCAGTCTCTTTCTGGCCATCTCTGGGTTCTTTTCTTCATGAAAATCATGGAATCACACAGAATCACAGAATATGTGGAGTTGGAAGGCGCCCACAAGGATTATCGTGTCCAACTGCTTGTCTTGCATGGGATGTTCCCAAGAATCACACCCTGTGGCCAAGACCATTGTTCAAATGCTTCTTGAACTCTGTCAGGCTTGGTGCTGCAACCACTTCCCTGGGGAGCCTATTCCAGTGCCAAGCCACCCTCTGAGTTAAGAACTTTTTTCTAATACCTAACCTAAACCTCCCCTGACACAGCTTTAGGCCATTCCCTTGGGTCCTGTCCCTGGGTACCAGAGAGATCAGTCTCTGCCCACCCTCTTCCTCTCAACAAGGAAGTTGTAACTGCAGTGAGGTCTGTCCTCAGTCTTCTCCAGGCTGAAAGATCAAATTACCTCAGCTACTCTTCTTACAGCTTCTCCTTTAGGCCCTTCACCATGTTGTGGTTCTCCTTGGGATACTCTAATCTTTCTTACATTGTTGTGACCAAAACTGCACACAATGTTCAAGTTGTAGCTACACCAGTGCAGAGCAGAGCAGGACAATTCCCTTCATTGGCTGGCTGGTGTTGCTTTCTCTCCTTAGTTTCCATTTCCATTAAGAGTTTATGCATCTCTGTTCATGGAGTGCGCATATATGCTCTAAAATAAAACTTTGTAGTGTTCAGCTGGGTAGATAGGTCAAGTTTTTGTGGTGCCCAGCTCCATTTCTACCTTTGTTGCTTTTTAAAAAACTTACTCATTGTCTCTTCTTTGCATTTTAAAGCCTTGTCCTCCTAGCACTTCCTTTTACTACTGTTTAAAAATGCAATAATTGTAGTTGTTGTTTATTTATAGAAAAGCTTTTGGCTCTGCAAAGTTCGGTCTGAACCACAAAGTGATCTTTTGGAGACTACAAAGAAGCAGTCAAAATTACCAAGTAATGAAATTCAACAGACTATAATTTTTGAGATCTTACTCGCAGTTTCTTGTTACTTTCTTTGTTCATTTAATAACTATCGGTCTACTGTCAACACTTGGCCTACCCAACTGACATTTGGATAAAAAAGTCCTCCTTTGAAGCACCAAATCTAACTAGTTTTGTGACACGTATAAGGACTTACGGACACACACTTTCTCTAGTTTTATTTACTGGTATTGACATTTGAATATCACACAGTCAACTCCTTTGACAGTTTGCATCCAGCACAAAAATCCTGGAATAAAAGGCAAGGCCAAGGGCATGGGCAAGGCCAAGGGCATAGGCAAGGGCAAGGGCAAGGGCAAGGGCAAGGGCAAGACAAGGCAGGGCAAGGCAAGGCAAGTGTTGGAGGTTAGGTTTGGTTTTGGCTTTTTCCCTGTAGAATTTTTCCCCCATAAGTTGCTAAGAGACTAAATACTGATGCTTAGAGGGTGCTTGACCCACACAAAAGAAGTGGCCAAGGGAAGAGGAAGATCCCATAAGTTTGGGGGAGGGAAAAGGACAGGGCTGGGGGAGCTGAGCATTCTCTTCCTGCTCTCAGGGAGAGGATGGTCAGGCTGCTGCTTGCTGCAGGAGGAATCCACTGTGAACAGAAAGTCCAGTCCTGGGAATTCTACCATCATCCATCATCTGCTTGTGTGCCCAGGAATTCAGAGCCCCCTTCGCCTGCCCTGCTGGAGCTGGGCCAGCCTTGTCTGGCCGTCGTGGCTTCTTCAGTACTACTCACTTTGCTGGGACACCCCCTTTCCTTCCAGGACATTCTCCGTTTGCCTGCTGAGGACACCAGCTCTTCCAGCCACCAGCCGGGGGGAGCTTTCCACTGTTCCAGCTTGGTGTTTTTGGAGTCCCGAGGGATCAGACTGCCCCGGGCTTTGTGAAACAAGGCCCCTCGAGGTTCCTGGTTCTGTTTATTATTAATGCTGTAGTTGTTGTTTTTTGTTTGCCTTGTTATACTTACTAGTAAAGAACTGTTTTTCCTTTCCCCATCCCTCTGCCTGAAAAGCCTCTTTAATCTTTTAAATTATAACTACTTGGAGGGAGGGGACTGGAATTCCCCACTCCAAGAGAAGCCCCACCCCTCCCTAGCAAATACCTGTCTTTCAAACCAAGACGGCAAGGCAAGGCAGGGCAGGAAAGGGAAGGGAAAGTGCGGTAAGGGAAGGTGCGGGAAGGTGTGGGAAGGGAAGGTGCAGGAAGGGAAGGTGTGGGAAGGTGCAGGAAGGTGCGGGAAAGTGCGGGAAGGTGCGGGAAGGTGCGGGAAGGTGTGGGAAGGGAAGGTGTGGGAAGGTGTGGGAAGGTGTGGGAAGGTGTGGGAAGGTGTGGGAAGGGAAGGTGTGGGAAGGTGTGGGAAGGTGTGGGAAGGTGTGGGAAGGTGTGGGAAGGTGTGGGAAGGTGTGGGAAGGTGTGGGAAGGGAAGGTGTGGGAAGGGAAGGTGTGGGAAGGTGTGGGAAGGTGTGGGAAGGGAAGGGAAGGGAAGGGAAGGGAAGGGAAGGGAAGGGAAGGAAGGGAAGGGAAGGGAAGGGAAGGGAAGGGAAGGGAAGGGAAGGGAAGGGAAGGGAAGGGAAGGGAAGGAAGGGAAGGGAAGGGAAGGGAAGGGAAGGGAAGGGAAGGGAAGGGAAGGGAAAGGAAGGTGTGGGAAGGTGTGGGAAGGTGTGGGAAGGTGTGGGAAGGTGTGGGAAGGGAAGGGAAGGGAAGGGAAGGGAAGGGAAGGGAAGGGAAGGGAAGGGAAGGGAAGGGAAGGGAAGCTGTTGAGGAACATTATGATCTTTCCAGAAATCCTCTGCTATGTTGTCTTACCCAGCTCTTCATATTGGGGCGATGTCCATGTCCCACAAAACACCAGTCGCCTCTCATGCCTTCCTCAGTGCTTGCTCCCTCTGCTCGTGCTCAGACACTGGGAATGGCCAATGACCCTGAGGCTGGTCACTGCTAACCACTCTGTCTAACAGAGCTAAGGGCCAGCTACTGATCAAGGTGCAAGATGATGCTGGGAGGATCCAGCCCTGCCTGTTACATTATGGGAGAGGCTATCATGGCTGCAGCATTGTTTGGGATATTGAAAGTCTGGGGATGTCTGTGCAAGGAGGTTAGGACCCTGAAAATTGCAGCACTCCCAAGTCTTGCACAGCCCACTCCCAAGTGCCAGTAACAGCAGCTGTGGCTGAGTGTGGGTACAACTATCCCTCCCTGCTCCCATGCCATGCATTTCTCTGAGCAGTGCCCTAGGGACTGCCTCAACTGTCCCTCAGCTTGGTTTCATTCATTGGGCTCCTTAGCGTAAGCTGGAAACAGGCCAGAGTACTGTCTGCCCTTTGGAGGTCTGAGAAGGCATTTGCATGGAATCAGGCTTTTACTTAGAATGCCAAGGATCAATTCTCCAATCATATCTCTAGCTTTCCTGGTTTTCCTGCAAGGACATGTTATTATGACATATAATAAAGAGCAAAGAGCACAGGTGAAAACCATAAGACAGCTGTGTGTAAGTCTTTGTGTTTGATATATTTGTGTCCATCTAAAGTTATCTAAGGGTGTTCAGGTACACAGATGGGAATTTATTGTGTCAAAATGTATGGTTCATAAAATCAAACACATTGTTTAAACTACTCTTTAAGTCAGGTGATATCTGTTAAAGCATTCATATGTCATATGTAAAGGCATAAAGATGAGCATAACAAATGAGAGAAGTTAGAACACTAGACACAGTGTCTAACTTGGCTTTGAAGCAGCATGTCCACAGCTGCACAAGCATTCTGTAGTGTTAAGCTTTGTTGAGTTTCGTGGACAATTTTGTTTCTCAATACTGAAATGCTATATGCAAGCACAGGTTAGAAGGTCTGAAAAAGGCTTTGTTGGTGCTCTCTGCAGTTGGTTCTATGACTGTCTTTTTGGACTGATACATTACACACACATACCTATATATTTAACTGTACTAGATATAATTCTTAGGTAACAGCCACATTGTCAGTAGAGATAAAACACACAAGACATGAAGAACTACTTTCTTTGAAAGTAAATCAATCACCGTGTTGAAGATCTATATAGATATTTACCAGGGTAAAATTATATTGACTCCAGAAATAAAATGAGTGGTTATGTATTCTTTCTATTGATTTCTGTATTGCTTTTAGGCCACTGCATACCCAAAGGCACACAGTGCACAGGAGCCTGGCATGCTTTGAAGATTATGCCAAATTTTGCTTGCCTTATGCAAGGTGAATTCAATGAAATTGCTCCTGTACATAAGACAGAAAAAAAAAATTAGTCCCAAGTTCCTAATTTCCTTGGCAAACTGTCCTTTATAAGGTATGCTGCCAGTTCTGCAAGCTTTTAAGCAGTGGATTTAATTAGGCTGTTTATATAAGCAGAAGCATGTTCAAATGCTGCCCAGTTCAAATTCTATGTCACAGCTGAAATTTTCGTATGAAGTCATGCTTTGAGGAAGTAAGACAGTCCTTACTGAAAGCCCTCTCCCACTGCTGTGGCAGTAATGGTGTGGGTGAGGGCCATACAACCAGGGGCTTTAAAACGGTATTTCTATTGTTGTGGTTTCAGGCAGATTTTGGGAGAAACCTTCCCACAGGGCCCCCCTCCCCTCCCCCACCCAGTTCGGGGAAAGACTTCCTCAGAGAGAAGTGGAAAAAACCTGTTTATTAAACAGGCAAAGCACTCCAGCACAATACCCGATGACAAGAACTTTGTGCCGCTTACGGAGGGATAACAAACTTAAAAAGAGAAAGTCTCCTCTTGAAGATAGTCACTGTGCTCCGCCGCTCCATCTCTGCTGGCGCTGGGAGAGAAGGAGATGTGCAGGGCTGGTCTTGGTGGGGTGGGTCCCCTGTGGAGGCCCCCCGGTGCTTCCCCCAGGTCCTTAGTCCGGGGAGGTTGGAACAGTTCCGAGGAGAGGGCAAAAAAAGAAAAAAAGGAAGAAAAAAAAAGGGGAAAAAAAATCTTCAGCTATTCTACAGTGTCTAACTATGCTAGCACTAAACTAACTAATTAACTCCCAGGGGAAAAAAACAACAGAGCTTTTTTCATCTTGCAGTGTTCCAACTCCCCTGCTTCAAGATCACTCCGAGGAGCAGAGTTTTCCTGGGGAAAAACAAACCACGCTTCCCCTCCCCTTTGCACCCAATAGACAATTGGGGGATACACAGTCACCCTAGGACACTATACAGCACGTTTCATCTTCCTTGTTGAGACACTGATGAGCAAAGATAAGGCAACAAGAAGCACCTGCCTTTCTGGTTTTAATGGACTTGGGATATCCAGTGATTTACATGTTGCACATACAGCTCTCTGGCATGTAGTAGACTGCTGTTCACTCTTCTCATAATTCAGCAGGGGTAGCAGAAACCATCAAAAAGGATAATCTGAGATATTTGGTACATGGTTAGCATTGGTCCCCACATATTGAAAAAAAAGGAGAATTTTGGTTCTCAGCAAGAAAATGGTAAAAATCTTGACAGAAGAAAGACGAAATAGTGACCATCAGACAGAAAATTTAGAGAAAAAAGACTATTTTCTGTACATAGTCTAAGTCTGTTCTGACTATTGTACCCAAATTGGAGTTTGCTATGGGCCAACATTACATAGGTAAGCAGAACTAGCACTTCATACTAACAATAAACCCTCTCACATTCCTGAACAGCTTTTGAATGAACCTGAAATGTGGAATCCCACTGATTCATGTGGAATTGCTTTTTCTCGTGTTTAACTTCATGTAAATACCACAAAACTCCCTGCAAATAATTTTTGGTGTTACCATTTCAGGAGTAGTATACTCAGAATCCATCTGCTGGGTGAGGATTAATTAACCCATGCTAATACAGCCTTAACAGCTAGTAACTTTACAACATCTGTGAAACTGGCTCTGCATGGACTTCATGAATAGTATGGTGCACTGGTTTAGCATAGCAAGGTTTTGGTGGCTGTGGGGTTTCTGTGAAAAGAAGATCCATTGCCAGCTGGCTCCAAGATGACTGGCCAAGGTCAAGCCCATCAGTGATGGTGGCAGTGCCTCTGGAATAATGTCCTTAAGAAGGGGGGAAAAAACCTGTGCAGCAGTAATCACAGCCAGAGAATGGAGGACGGAGTACACATGACAGCAAGAGCCCTGCAAACACCAAGGTCAGTAAGAAGGAGGGGCAGGAAGTGCTCCAGATGCTGGAGCAGACATTTCCCTGCAGCCCCTGATGCAGACCATGGTGAAGCAGCTGTGCTCCTGCAGCCTGTTTGGTTCCAGAGCAGAGCAGAGACCCACCTGCAGCCCATGGAGAACACCACTCTGGAGAAGGTAAATGTACCTGAAGGACACCGTGACCCTGTGGGAAATCTGTGCTGGGGCTAGCTCCTGGCAGGACCCGTGGAGAGAGGAGCCCAGGCTGGAGCAGGTTTGCTGGCAGGATTTGTGACCCCACAGGAGACCTACTACAGAGCAGCCTGTTTCTGAAGGAAGGGATTCACACTGTGGAAGGGATTCATGCTGGAGCAATTTGTGAAGTCTGTGAGAAGAACTCATGTTGGAGAAGTTTGTGGAGGGTTGTCTCCCATTGAAGGGACCCCACACTGGAGCAAGGGAAGAGTGTGAGGAGTAAAGCATAAACAGAACCCCTCTGTGCCAGGAGTAAGAGGCAGAGAAAACCAAGAGACAAGTCTGGAAGGAACAGAAGGGTGAGGGGAAGGTATTTTAAGATTTGGTTTTATTTTCTTATTATCTTAATCTGATCTTACATATTATAAATTCAACTACTTTCCACACATGGATCCTGTTTTACCCATGATGGTTAGAGATGAGTCATCCCTCCCTTCCTTTTAGGTCCTTATCCTACAAGCCTTTTGTTATATTTTCTCTCCCCTGGCCAGCTGAGGATGGGACGGATAGAGCAGGTTTGGTGGGTACCTGGCTGGCATCTAGTGTCAACCCAGCACACACAGGTAGAAGTTCGATGTGCAGTTCTCATATAAAAACTATTAAGGGGGAAAAACAAACAAACAAACAAACAACAAAAAAAACCCCCTAGCATCTCACTGGATTTTCATCTTGTGTCATTTGGCAGGAGCACTTCCTACTACAGAGATCATGAACTCCCATGAAGTGCAGCACATCTTTTTTTGTTCTATCTCTCTTGTCATCTCCTAATTTTCGTGTAAGCAATGGTGGAGATGTAGGAATCTCCTTCCCTTTCAGCTTTGGCTGCCTTCAGTATGGTTGAGAACATTGCCTCTAAATTACTTTGACAAATATATAATATAGCTGGTACAACACATTATTTTCCAGGCCTCCAGCTGAATCTTCATGTATACTCATTCTAAGGTTTCTACTGAACATGCTCTGATACTGCGGGTGTTAAGATTTCAAACATCCTAATAAAAAGGGTGTCTGCTTTACAGGAGACAATACTTCGCTAGGAGAAGTCACTGATCACAGTCAAATTGACATCAGTGAGAACTGTACTTTAAGCTCTTCTCAATATTCTGTCTGTATTTTCCTCTTAGCCCTGCTTATATCTGTTAAATTGTCCCAGCACTACCTTACCTTCTGAGGGCATATATTTGCAGAATAATCATATCACAAAAATGTGCTATTTTACACCAACCAGCACTACAGCTCATTCTTCTTCATTTCCTTATGTATATGGATAGTGCCTTGGAGATTTATTTAAAAACTGTTTCGCTTATCTTAATTTATTCCTAAATTCAGATTGGAATGAATACAAATCATTATTTCTTCACTTGTGTAATAACTTTTAAGGTAGCTTTTGCACCTCTATTTAGCAGCCCTTAGCAATTTCCACATATGATACAGTGCTATAAATAAAATAAAAATAAATACAAAAATTCTTAATTTTTTTTTCTTGTTGCTAAAATTTGCAGAACCCCATTATTTCCAGAAAGGTGGGGTTTTTAGGATTCAATGAGTTTTTAGTTTCAAATCTGTTCCAGATATTACATCTGGTCCAAAGCCATGTAGATCAAATGCTATTGTGGGGGCTCTTTTGTTTGATTTTTCTTTAAAATTTTGTCTTTCCCTAATTATTTTCTTTCATTGACATGGAGTAGAGGAAATAGCACTTAGGATAAATCCTTGAGAGACCATCTGACTTAATTTTTGTGGTTTGAGTTGCTGTATATTTGATAAATTACTTCACCTGATAGAAAAGTGCATTTTAAATGAATGGAATTGTACAAGAACAAAATTTTGAAATTTGCAGCAAGTTTTACTGGATGTCTTGGTCACAGACACAGTGTTTACTCTTTTCCCAGGTTTTGGGGACTTTTTTTGCACTGCTTTTCTCTCACATATTTGAGTTGTTCTGCCCTGAAATGGAGAAAAAAAAAATATGCCGACATTTGCATGTTTCTTCTCTATTTTAAATGTTTGTAGTTTCAAATACTCATTGCAATGTGGTTTAGAAAATAGTGAAAGAAATTGCAACATGCATCTTAAAACAGAATTTCAAACAAATCTCTCTTAAGGCAATGGAAAGTACACCAAACAGCATGCTTTAAAGTATGATTCATCATTTGATATAGCTGGTGCATCATAACATGTTTCCCATCTGACAAAGGCAGGTAATGCACCCTTTACAACTGTGTGACGATTGTTTTGTCACTGGACCCACAAATTCCCTCAATTTTGCCTTTTGCCCGGCAGCTAAAGCAAAGCCATACTGAGAAGGATACCTGTCACGGTTCTGCCCACCTGAGACCTTTCTACATGGCTTTTTCTCTGAACACATATTAAAGGCATTGCAAAAGGAACCTCACAATTTCTAGAGTTCTTTCTTCTTTTTTTTTTTTTTTTGCTTGTATTGTTAGTCTGACATAAGTTGACATTTCATTTTCTCATAGCTAACAAACTTATAATGATTTAATTATGTATTTTGATGAAATTGTGAGAAGCTAAGAGCTTCCTACCTAATGTGTACGCATCTACAATATTAGAAAGTAATATAGGTAAAGTTCTGATATGATCTTCCCCTGTATAACATAGAAGAGATTTATAGTCCTCTTATAGGGGAAATTTTCTTCCTTTGTTCTCTGTAAGGATAAAACATACAGCTAGAAATCTCCACAAGTTGTTGAAACTGAGTAGTTGTTTATCTAAGTCCCACCAAATGCACCTGAAATTAAGCAGAAACAGGCAAAATTACACAGAAAAATTACTGCAAAACATGTAATTGACCCTAAGTCTTTCTGCTCAAAGAAATTATTTCTGAACATGCTGTAATTCTGACTACAATGAAGCGAGAGCAAGCACAAATTAATACACTCTTTGCCTTTATTATTTCTATACTCAGTCCTCTCTTCCTCTTTAGTCCAAACATAATCTTCTTTTCACCTCCAGTCTGCACTGCAGACTATAATTAAACAATGAAAATCTGACATTTATCTATAGAGGAAAATTGTTTAAAGAACCATTTAGTACATGGAAATTTTTGTTTCACTCACACAGAATTAGTCCGTAATATTCCTTTGTTTCATTTACTCTTCTATGCATTTCAATGCTCTTGCTCTCATTTGTATGCTTATTCATTTTGGATTTCATGTATTGGTTTGAGAGAAGCCAGACTTACCTCCGTTGCTATTGGACAATACTGCAGGGTCCATTGAGACCACTTGTCTGCTTGTATTTCCACAAAGCATGTTTGGAGGAAAATTACAGAGGAAACCACATCCATAATTAAATAACAATGACAAAAAAAAATCAAAAATCTGGCATATTCTTAGTATTAAAGGGAAATTACTTCAGGGGTTATTTTCAGCTAGATAAGAATTCCTTCTTTGTCCCTTCTCAATACTATATCGAGATCTCTTATGCTGATACAGTGTGATATGTTACAGAATAACAAGGCAAACTGCTACAAGGTACTATGTATATTATGTAGCCTTTGAAATATTATCCAGGGGCATTACAGCCTAAAAGCCACGCTCTTCCCTGTGTGACACTGATGGACACAGCAATGTGTGAAAAATGCAGGCTTGTTCCTCCCTTGTCCTTAAAAGCACTTTTTTTTTTTTTTCTTTTTTTTTTTTTTTTTCCCCCATGGGTAGTTTGTGCTGAGTCTCCAGAAACCCTCCAAGAAACTGACTTCAGACTGTACGTCTAAACATCAAGAGAAAATCTGAAGTAAAAGATAGTGGCCTTCCCAAGGACAAAACGCACAAAATTGACGGATAAAAGATCCACACAGCAACAACAGTGCTGGCTCATGTGCAGGTGGACAGCAAAAGACCACTTAATAAATGCACACTTGGAACACTAAGGAAGCATTGTAATGACCTTTTTGTTCTTCCCTTTCAAACTGACAGGGAAAAGTGCAGAGCATTGTACAGGTCACTGCCTGCTTGTTTCGACTACCACAGCTCTGGTGCACAGTGAGCAGAGTGACAAAGTTCCCACGCTCAGTTATGGAGACGTCTTTCAGCTGGAAAGGGTGATTAAGGGCAGCTGAGTCAACCTTCACCCACAGCCACTGACCTCAGAGAACAAGGTTGCCACTGCTGCAGCAGCAGGTGTAACAGCAGAACTCTTCCTGCTTTTATGGCCTAACACAAAGCATTCCATCCTCTCTCTCCCAGGTCCAAGAGGCCATTGTTTCACCAGCTGTTTGTTTAATCCTGACTAATCCTGGATTCAAGCCTTTTGTGTAGATGAGATGAAAAGCTGAAGGATGTACCTCAAGAAAAATGAAAGCATAATTTGAAATGTAAGTGCTTCTACTCTTCCACCTTGAGGCACACCAGATTACTGAAGCTCTAACTAAATGGAAATATTTGTTTATAAAAAGAGCAAGTTATTTTAACTAATTGCTATTTTTCAAAGGCTGAAGACATGATCTTCCTCTCTTTTCCTCTCCCCAGACTTATTCTTGGTGGCAAAAAAAAAAAAAAAAAAAAGTCATGGCATACAAGCTTCACTAGTTGATGTCTTTCAACAGAATTAGGTATTCAGATATCTATGCCACAGATTTACCCTCATAGAAGCTACAAATACTTTACCCTCAAAGATGACTGGATTTCAACTATCAAAGTATCAAAACTTTGTAACTGTAAAATCATAGAAACATCAAGGCTGGAAGAGACATCTAAGATTGCCAAGTCCAATCATCAACCAGCACTACCACTGTAACCCCTAAACCACTAGCCCACATGATCCACTGATTCCAGATGCCTGTTAATCACCTTCAGGGATAACGACTCCACTACCTCCCAGGGCAACCTATTCCAATGCCTGACATGCCCTAACAGTGAAAAAAAAAATTTCCAAATACCTTATCTGATTCTTCTGTCTCAGCTGAAGGCCATTTCTTCTGGTTCTATCACTGCAGGCACAGTAGAAGAGACCAACCATCACCTCACTGCAACCTCCTTTCAGGGAGCTATAGAGAGCAAAATTGTGTCCCCCGGGCCTCCTCTTCTTGTGACTAAACAGAGATACCTCAGCAACTCCCCATAAGGCATGTTTCCTAGACCCTTCACAAGCCTTGTTGCCCAGCACTGGACATGCTCCAGCACCTCAATATCCTTAATACCAAATACCAGCCTTGATATTCAATTCGTGTTCCTATTTGTGCTTTAAGTAATTATTTTCCCATAAAACTAAAGACCAAAGATTTGACAGCCTACCAAACTTCAGGCATAAGGACTGAATTTTGCAAGTAGTTTGGAAAGACATATCTAAAGATGGTCTCAGTAGTATTAGGTCTCTGCTCGTCCTGTAAACTGGTCAGCCTTTATTTTTAGTTTTGAATTGTCAGTATTTCTTTTCCTTTTGGAAAGAAGTTTAAAGAACTGCCAGTATTTGAAGCTGCATTTACAAGTCCTGTGTGATACAAACAGGGCTGATAATTTTACGCAGCAGACTACTTCAGCTTCTTCAGCTGGAAGGAGCTCTAAGAAAAAGACTAAATGTTTATGTCACTGAAGTTGTCACAGGTTTGCTGATCTCACATTACCTGAAAAACTGAGAACTTAGTTCCTTAGGGAAGGTACAAGCCACCCTTCCATATTAAACTTTTAATGTTACCTCCAGATCAAGTCTTTGTTAAATCACTTTGTGGTCTAAAAGCACTCCCTGTAAAATCAGCAACTAAATGCTTCCTTTACCAAAGTGCACAGGAACAGAGAAGGGGATTAATTTTCCCCTGCTAAGTTAGAACAACCACCTTGTTTCACCTGAAACTATTAAGAGATCAACACAAATCCTATCCACACAAACAAAATCAATTTATAGATTAAATCTATCACCTGTGTTTTATGAACATCAGGCTATAGAAAACATAATAATACAGCGCTTCATCCCTATCCTGATCTTGAAGAAAAAAGCAACTGAAGAAACCTTTTATTTTGAAACTGTTAAATAAAGGAGAGGGAAAGGTGATTAGCACAAGACCAAAACTTTGAAAAGAGAGATTGCAACAATAGTTCCTGTCTTTTTATTATTATTTGTATTAATTAAAAAAAATAAGATATATATGAGCACAAACTCATCAATATCAAGAACAGATTCATACCCAGAGTGAAATTAAAAGGGGAAATGGAAACTGGGGTGATAGCTGGGTTCTGGAATGCAAACCAACAGGTAAGCATGAAAAAACAAAGTGAAGAGGAATAGCTACAACGAACTAGCATGAAAAAGCCTTTAAATACCTTAATAAGCAGCTGTTCATTAAGCAGGTTTGTGAGATTCTTTCAAGACTGAAAAGTTAAATTTGAAGAAAGCAAACACCTAAAGGGTCCAGACAGCAACCAAGTCTGAGGTACTTTTAGACTCTGTAACACATTTCAATTCCCATTTACCGTGGTCTAGATACCCCCTGGATTCCTATTTAAGAGAGCAAGGAATAGGCCTGTCAGCCTCTTACGTCAGTAGCCTTTCTTGTATCATTTTGATTTTCTTCTCAACACTGCAGAATTTGGTTTGTTTTGCTGCCCAGGAATGCACAAGGACACCAGGAACATGGAATATTAATGCACACACCATAAAGATAATGTAAGAATGTAGAAATTGCTTCTCTGCTGTAGACTTCAGGACGGTGTGGATGAATGTAGAAGAGAGATCTCTGAAGCTGGGTTTTAGAAGACGAGGTTTATTGTAAAGGATATGAGGCCTTGCTCTGAGCTGCCAGGCTGCAGCTCATAGCAAGGCCTAGGGAAGTGGGGGAAGGGAGAGGTAGGGAGAGGAAATTCCAAGAGAGAAAAGTCCTCGGGGAAGGGTGCCAGGCAAAGAGCAAAAGGGCAAAAGCCCCTTATCAAGGGGCTTCAAGGTGGGCTGGAACAGGACTTGGGCCAATGGGGTTACAGATACCTGATACTTCAGGGGAGGGTTACAGGTGTGGGATGAACCGTACATTGGGGTGAGACAGAACATTCCATTTGACCTCTGGGTCTGGCTGCAGGTGACCTTCAGCTGGTCACATTAACTTGTTTTCCCAGACATCCAGTAGCTAGGACATCTCAAACACCAAAACTTACTTTCAATTCTACCTCACTTACAGGTTTCACATTCTCAGAGTCTAAGCAATCATATTTACAGGGCTTTCTGCCTTCATCCTCCCCAACATAAGAACAATCATTCCAAAGACCAATAACCTGTATCAACTATTTTTACAATGTATTTTATTGTCACTACTTGTGTATGTTATTCAGGTAACTCATTCTGTATTTTTATTTTGAGTATTATTCAAGATATATTTAAGATGAAGGACACAAATGCCCACTGAATCGCAAGCCTGATCCTGTAAGTTGACACTTCCCTACTGTATTTCTACTGATGTATTCTTATTAAAAACAAAACCATGAAACACATGACAGCAGAACAATACCAAAGCAACACTCACATGAAAAATTTCTCCACTTGAGGAAACCTCCTCAAACAGTACACAGAAGACCACCATCTACCACTGACATCACTGAAGTCTTTCACTACATATTTTGCACAGTAACTATTTTAGACCAGGAGTGAAAACTTACCCTGCCTCAGCTCTATAAAATCAATCTGAAAGATAAAATCTCTAAGGCTACACCCACAGCCTAAAGCAGCGGCTAAGAGAGGTGAATTCCCCGCAATTCCAACATACCATGGGATATGCACCTTAATGGCTGTATAATTTCCCAGTCTTGTTAGACCCATGTTTAATTACTTCTGCTTTAAAGTTAGTAATTTCACCTGAGGCTATGCTCTGCTTTCTCTTTACAGCTGCCACTACCTTCTATTTTCTCTTTCTGGCATATGACTCTCTTATGCCCCTTATGGGAAAAAAAGTCAATGTAGGCAGACTGCAGGAGGATAGGAAACCAGACAGAATGTAGCTTGTCCTTAGGGAAGTAGACAATACTGGGGGCTTAGAACAGGACATCCCCTACAGACAGAGACATTTGTTTTGTAGTGGAGCCACTAGAATACAACAAATGGCAAGAACTGCAGCAATTTCATTCTATCTCACATCGTGTGCCTGCTGCCTTTTAGCTACAGTGCAGTATCTGCAATTCAAAGAGGGTTACTGACAGCTGTATTTTCTGCTGCCTGCCCTGGCCATCATAGCCAGAGGCAACAGTTTTAAAGAAAGGAGTACTTGACACACTGATACGCTTTGTGAGAAAGTAACTGGATGAAGGCACTGGTTTTGTGGTTTACTCAGCCAGTCAAGCCAAATCATATACATACACTGATCTGCAATTCTGACATCTTGGAGACTGAAAATAAACAGATACAGTGGGACTCATAAGGTGAGACATATTAGCAGACTACCTCACTCCCATGTGAGGTACTTAGATCCTAGGGAAGTGCCTGCTATCAATTTCATGAAGAAAAGATACTACATATCACTGAAGTTGTACCTCCTTCCAATTAAAATGCAAGTGAACAGACCCACTGCAATGAATTCCACGAGAATCAAGGAAGTTCCCTTAAAAAAAAATGCAAATGATTAGGGCTCACTAATCAAACTTCTCATATATTCACTCTAGGCAAGTTCACTTGCAACTAAACAGCAAGGCCTTTTTCTCTGGAAAATGTATCAGTCACTCAATGATTACAAGTTAAAATGCAAAGCATTAAATTCATAAACCATATGATCTAAACCAACATCCTTAGGTTATGTTGTGGCTGGGTTCTCTTGTGATGTTATGTGAGCACGCAAACCCTAACATTCCTGCTCATTCCAGAGTGTTCGGGAGAAGAAAACCACTAGACATGCTCTACCATCTGTAAAACACAAATAATTTATTCAGATAAACCTTTAAGAACTCTCTCAAACAGAGAGTATCACAGTATACTAGTGTACAATTAACGACAACTTCAGAAATCATGCTTGTGATACAAAGCATAAATTTAACATTAAATGCCATAAGATGATTTTTCATTACTTCAAAGAAGCCTATGATTGCCAATAAACTTAAAAATAAATATTATATGTATTAAGTACTCCATTTAATTTTTATATAGCTTTGAAAAACTCTGGCTTGGTGGGAAACAATCTCTGTCTGATAGCTGTCATAATCAGAAAAAATTCTGGCTGAAGTAACACAATTCAGCAGTGTACTTTTAAGTTCTGTGAAAGTATTACTATCTTCCACAGAACAAGTGCATGATGATATCCCAGCACTCAATAGAATCAGTGAGTTGATTTCAGTCGCTTTTTTCCTCTTAACAATACTTCCTCAGGATTCTTGCTTTTTTGTTGGTTTATCTAAGTAAGGAGTGTTGTCCTGTAGCAGATCTTTCCTGGGTATGAGTACTGAAATAGAAAAAAAAAAAAACCCAAAAAACAATAAGACTATAATCTTATGGAAAATACTATTTCAAATTCTAAAGGTGTTTTTGCATTTACAAGCAAAATTCACTACAAAATTCACTACTAAAATGAGGATCCGAACTTCTGGTAAGTGTACAAGTAGTATCATGATATCTACCTAAAACAAAATCACACTAAGATTTGACTTTCAGCTGGTCACAATAATGTTCTCCCATCTCCTTTTATAAGCATTGAAAATTTTGATATTAAGAAGCCATAAAAATTTATAAAGTTTTGCAGTAACTTTTAGCAGGGGGGTGAATGACATTTTTTCCAAGCCTGAATATATTATGCTTACTTCAACAGCTTCACAAAGGAATACTCGCTTTGACTTAGCTCTCTCCCTCAAGTCTTGGAATCGAACCTGTAATATTTACCTTGTCATACCTATTTTAAAGGCCAACAGGAAAAGAAAGCACCTAGTGAAAGCTACTGCTACTATATTGTCACAAAACTGATTATTGTGTCCTTCATTACCAAGTCCCCTGTCCTGTTCAGCGGCAGTCCCACGTTTTCTCTTCCTCCTGTTGCTGATACACCTGGCAGTCCTAAACCCATCACAACACACTCGCACAGGATTAGAACACAAGCTAGTATCTCAACATGAATCCATGTGGCTTTTGCAAGGAAAGTTCTGCCTTACAGTCCCTGCTGGAGTTCTCTGAATGGCGCTTCAGAGGTTACCACAAGATGTTTGGATTCCTGAAAGCCCCTCAGTCAATGCTTTTATAAAACAACAGCCTTATTATGACAGGAATCTTGCACGGATAAATCACTGGATAAACTGTAAGATGTGAACAATAAATTATCAGGTCGTCCACTGAAGTGATGTCAAATGTGGAGTTCTACAGATATTTTTGTTGGCATTTCACTGTTCAACATATTTGTAAGTAACCTGTGAAAAAAAGGTTTTTAATTATACCATCCTAAACAATTTCATTAAAAATGTCTTACTGTGAAAAATAGCAAGACATGGTTAAGACTTGACTGAATAAATTGATGGACAAAATTACACCTAGAAATATGCAGTGCACACAGGTCAAGAAAAATACTAACTTTACAAAGTAAGTGATAAATTCAAAACTGAATATGACCGCTCTGATGAGTTTAATGAGTAATGAGTATATTTGTAAGTGAGTAATTTTGTAAAAATAAATACATAACACGTATTTTGGCTTGGCAGCCAAAAATTAAATTTAGAATTAGCGGTGACTATTAGCAGGAATCTAGTTGAAAATAAAAGAGAAAACATTATTGTGCCATATTGTGCCATATTGTGTATATAAATGCCTCCTTGCCCATAGTGTGCAGTGAATAGCAAGAATAATCACCTGTTGTTCCTGAGAGCTGTTTCAAGGGGGAAGTAAACAAAAAGGAGGTAATAAAGGACTTAAAAAATCATGAACAGCTTGGTGAAAATGAAAAGTAATTGAAGAGAAGATAATTTGAAGGTAATTAAACCAGAAAACATCCCTGACTCAGGAAGTGCTGCCAGTGTGAACAGCTGAAAGAGGTGCAAATTCACTGTCTATTCCTATTCTTCAACTGTTACCTGTCTGGAATCACTGTGAAAGACTTGACACCGGTCCAGACTTATCTTTGGCCTGGATCATAACTGCTGTTTTAAAGTTAAATGTTTTACCAAACCTAAAATTGAAAATTGGTACAAAACTTTACATACAACACTAACGGAAGTAGAAGGAAACAGCATACACAGCTGAAGATTTCCTGTATTCTCTACCACACAGCTGTATGCTGAGCCTAACTACTGCTTCTCTTTTGGACTGCAAGATAAAAGAACTTCTAAACCAGGAATCAGGATTTCAGAATTTTAATAGACTTTGCATCGAGGCAATCATTGTGTCACAAATCTCACACAGCATAACCTGAAACTGAAATTGCTGGAAAAAAACTTTGGAAATGAACACTCAATCCTCAAAGAAAAAGTTATTCTATGGTCAGTGTACATACTGCACTTGCTAATGCTCCTCAGGCAGCTGCTCCCTATTGGCAGAGGAAGCACCTACAGAGAGGTGCTGTGGCTACTGACTTTAGACATATGCTGACTGACTACCCTGTACATGCATGCTGACTAGCTAATTGCTGACCTTCCTAATAGTTATAGCTAGTAAAAGCTAGTTAGGGCTTTAAAAGTAATCACTGCCTCTTTTCTACCAGCATCCATACCTCAAAACATCTGTATGGAAACTCTGTACCTTTGAAACCTCCACCTGTCCTAGGTAGTGACATTAATGAATAGCTTACATTAAGAATTTCGGCAGAGAATAACAGGCAGCCTATTTGCCTCACTATTCCTTCCCTTATTTTGAAATTCTGTATATATTTACTAAACTATAACATATTTAAGTATCTTTTTAGCATGTAGTCTTACTCACCTATTTTGTCAGAATCTGTGTGAACCGCCTGAATAACAGAAGTTCTGAGAATCACTTCAACATCTGAAGCTATTTTCAGGAGCTAGTATAAGGAATAAGAAGAGAGGAACAACAGAGTAATTTAAATGACACGTGACTGTTTCTGAAGATACTTTCCATACTAGACAACTATTCAAATAATAGTCATTAGGTTGTACTACTCAGTCACTCATGTACTATGTACCCATTGCTTTTGCCTTGGGGATCCCAGAATAACTTACAGATTGTTATGTAAGTGACCTTCACATGGAGCACGTAGTGAGGGACACTGGCTCAGTAACATACAGCAGTACGTACATCTACGTACCCCATTAAAACTGCAAAAGAATAAGGTTAAATGCAACTACAAAACCAATTAACTAGTTTCCAATGACCAAAGACACTCACTCACAGCCCATTAACATTTGACTTCCCTTAGTGAAAGAGCAATCTCACTCTTTCAACACTACTACTGAATAAAGTACTACTACTTTCAACACCACTGAAATAAGGAGACAAACACAAGGGCAAAACATGACAAGAATTAAGAATGCTGAGGTTTCATAGAAGACTGTGAAGAAACAATACACTACCTAAAGACTACCTGAGGTACCAGTACTTGGCAAAAGGCTTAGAATTCCTTCTCTAAGAGGATAAGCTGAAGCACCCTTGCTAGCTTTGCTGAGCCATTAAGAGAACTCTAATACTTGTTTGCATGATAGCTGTGTCAGAGATAAATGAAATAGCTCAAGTGAGACATTTCAGGAGACATGCTCACACTAGGAAGAGGCATGTACCAACAGAAGTAGATCTTCACAAAGGCTAGAGCTCAATACTTGACATCTACACTGCACTTCTTCTCATGCTCTTCCAGTTTAAGGGCTTGGAGAACGTATCCCCCAGTTCCCCCAGCTGAAAGCCCATTAGCAGTCAGGCTGCATGCTCCTGAAGCATAGCTTCTTCTTCAGATTGACCTTAAGGGAATTCTGCTAGTTGCTCTGACACTTTACAAAACAAGACAAATCACAGGTAGTGGAAATAACCAAGGTAACTTCATAAGTGCACTCCTGATCTGAACTAAAACTGGTGCATTATATTCAGCTACCACATTTCCCATTCTCACTGTAGACAGTTACCTTGATCTCCTTATGTCACTGCAAGCTTGACATGTACAAGTACATATAGATAAAAATACTTCTTGTTATACTAGAATACACTGTAGCTTTCTATTCTGGCTGGTCAATATTCCATTTTTCAGTTGCTGTCCAAAGCAGAACACTAACAGGACCACATTAATGCAAGCAAGTGCCCAAACTTTCTCAAGTCCTGTATAAAACTTGATTCAGTTCCCCTGCAACCAAGTCTATTCAGTGTTTACATATAATAAATATGACAGCTTCTGTGATGTTCCAGGAGTGTGTAGCTGGGATGGAGGTCTCCTATTTCTTTCACTGACACAGTCAATCAAGTATCAACTAACCCGCATTAAAAAGTCACATATGTGTATTTTGTACATTGCCTACAAAACAAATACAGATTTCAGTATTGCAGCAAATTTTTTTTTTGTTTTGTACATCTATTAAAAAAACCCAAAAAACCCCCCAAAAACCCTGAACACATAATATAGCTGATCAGACAGTGGTAATACAAACACTGAGTATTATTACAGGAGGCTGATAATAAGCTGAAATTGAAGAACTAAATGGTCAGAACTATTTATGTTAGTGTTCAGTGGCTGGTATGAGGAAAAGGTTTACATTTTATTTCTTCAAGGGACAGATGTAGTCACTTTCTTCCAACCAGCGCCCAGTGACAGTGTACAGTCTGATGAAAGGCTAAATGACAAGGACTAAGTTAATTTATTCTGTATGGACGTTAATAACTAAAATAAATAAGTTTCATTTCAGTTCACAGTAACTTTCAGAAAAAAATAATTCAGTAAAAAGTGTTAAGCTGACAATTGAGCAAAGGTAAGTAACAGTGAGTTAACAGAATGGTCTACTTTTAATACATGATGAGGAAAGAAGCAAAAAAAATCCCTATAGTATAATTAATATAGACTATAACTATACTACACAACAATCAATCATAATAATTTTGCTGGGTTTTGCCTTCCACAAAGATGCTGACTCATTTGTGATCTGCTAGTAACTGAACAGATTGCTTAATTTCTCTGTTTGTTTCTGTTTGCCTACACAACAATGATCAGGTACATTTAAGTGACCACAAAACAGAAAGATATTATGAGCAAAGCATAAAATATTTATATGAAAATTGCAACTTTAAACATTTCCCCTATTTTTATTACAAACTTCAAAATAATCACATTGAAGTATCAGAATACACTCTCTACTTAAGTATTTTTGTATGTACAAAATTCAGTAACACAATATTAATACCACTGGATGCATCTATATAGTTATAAAAAAGATCCATGTAGAAGCCTTTCTAAACCAAACTGTCTTTCATGATGTCTCAATCACTGTGTTTACAGTGGTTCAGAGATCCTTTAAATAACAAATCCATTTCTAAATACTCTTACGTAAAGTGGAAAAACACTCCAAACAACAGAAAGCAAGAAAATACCTCACTAATCTTCTCTTCAGATGTCTCATCTCGGTTATTTCTGAATTCTTCATTTATCTTTTGTCTTGCAGCTAAATAAAGTAAACAAGAAACTAAAGTGTGAACAAAAATTGTATTTTGAATTCGTTGCTGCCCCGAAGTTAAGAACCTTAAGTCCTTTATGGCACCTTTGTGGGGCACTCTGATCAAAGTATTTCAGTGTAAGATTTCCATGTAATTCACGATGTCACATTTTAAACTGACTAGTATACAAATAAAATAAGATTCCCAATTTAGCATTCTGAATTGCATACATAAGGTAAAAAAGCAGGATTAATCCCTTGAGGAAAAACCATACATAGAGAATTAATCAGTACAGCTAACCATGCTCTGGCTGGACTGAAGAGAAGTTAAAAAATGAAAGAAAATACAGAAAAATATCTCCCAGGAAGATAAAGAACATTTTAAAAATAGAGATGGTTCCTGTCCAAAATATGTGTCTATGTGTTGGGTGCTTGAATCTAAGGACTTTTTTTTTTAAAAAAAAAAAACCAAACCCACACCAAAAAAACAAAACAAAAAAACAAAACAAAAACACACACAGACACACACACACACACACACAAAAAAAAAACCCCACCAACCAACCAACCAACCAACCAACCAAAACCCAACACCCACACCACAAAACAAGCAAAAAAAACCCCCAAACAACAAATTAAAGGCTATCTGGTTATGGACACAATAGTTTTCCCAATTATTACCTGAATGTATGGGTGTAATTTGAAGAAAGATTATGTTAAGAATTCTCTTTCTCTGTATTCTGAGAACAAACTTCCACGAAATACAGGTAAGCAAGCACACACCACACAAAACAAGTATCTCACCTTCAAGGGCTTTGGTATCATTTTTAAAAACTACTTGCCGTGTTCTGTGTAACAACTTAAAAAGCTTCAAAACCTGCCAAAACAACATCAATAGAATTAACTTATTTGCTAGCAGGAATGTTAGTTAAAATGAACATGTTACAAATGAAAATGTTTTGGCTGAAATTTCATGTTCTTTCCATTTAGTACAGAATTTGATGTGGAATTAGTATCTAAGAGGCTTTACCTAAATTCCTGATTCCACTTGCCACCAAAGCAGATGTGACATCATCAGAATCTTAGGTCTGGGTATTTCAAATTACCCTAACATGCTGGCACCACAATCCTAAGTAATTATTTGGCATGATGGGAATATAATCCTGAAAATACATGGACATAAGCAATATTTATTGTGCCAATGTCAAACAGACCCAACAGAAGTGCAATAACTCTAGAAGTCAAGTTACTTGAAGGCATTATCAAGGTTACACCAGTGAATATTCTCCAGCTATTGAAAAAGATAGAAAAAGAAATGGCTGAAGTACTCTCGCATAAAAATCTTCCACACACGGTGTGGCAAAACGAATGCAAATACTTCCCTTAAATACAACTGCCAGGTCAGCAAATGAAAACTTCAGTAAAAGAAAACACTCAGAAAGTTAGGATTTACAATGCAGAGAAGACAAACCTGAATATGTATGAAAAGCAAACCCCCTGAGAATCACAGCTCACAGTCA
Organism: Hirundo rustica; assembly: GCF_015227805.2. Classification (NCBI taxonomy): domain Eukaryota; kingdom Metazoa; phylum Chordata; class Aves; order Passeriformes; family Hirundinidae; genus Hirundo; species Hirundo rustica. Next base: position 44,514,032 of record NC_053488.1, read on the forward strand.
TGTGGGTTTGATTCATCATTCATACAGTCTGTAATGAATTAGAGAAATCCTCAAGTCCTTATGAGACTTTTTTGGTGTTTGCCACAGACTGAAAAGAATCTCTGACAAGTATCAGAAAAACATTTTCTTGATAACAATATGCCTTTCGAAGCTTCTTCTAGTATTCCAAATATTTTTTAGAAGGGTATAGAAGATACACAGGATTATAAGTCAGAAAAAACTCAGCAAATGAACAGAGCCATTTTGCCTTTAATTGCACCATTCCCTAGATGGGTGAATCTGTGGAAAGTAAACTCACAGAATCAAAACACAACAAATAAACTTCTTCTTTTGGAGATATTTCAATCACCTAAAATTTTCTATGCCATAATATATATGACATCTCTGGAAATGGCAAGTTAATATTACAAGCGGTTTTATGTTGAACATATATATGGTAAAACCTGAGGGTTTTTTATGGTTATTTTGAACAATTTGATGAGCCATTTTCAGGCATATTCCTACCCTTACAGCAGTGTACAGCTTCCTCACGAGGAGAGAAGAGGAAGGGCAGACACTGATATCTTCTCTCTGGTATCCACTGACAGGACCCAAGGGCATGGCCTGAAGCTGTGTCAGAGGATACTTAGGCTGGGTATCAGGAGAAAGTTCTTCACCCAGAGGGCTGGGTGAAGTTGGGCACTGGAGCACACTCTTCAGGGAAGTGGTCACAGCACCAGCCTGACAGAGTTCAGGAGGGTTTTGCAAAACTCTCAGGTTCAAGGTATGACTCCTGGAGAGGGTCCCGTGCAAGACCAGGAGCCGGACTCCATCACTCTTGTGGTTCCCTTCGAACACAGGATATTCTCTCATTCAATTTCTGCAACCCCCTCCTGGAAACTTTTCACCACACCAGTCACAAGTAGCTGTATTAGATGGTCTTGATCAAGATACATTAATGCAAACACCTCTGACCACTACAGTCACCTGCTTTAACAGAGAGCTCCGCGAATACTTGTCGACTGTACTCCCCAAACTAGGCTTCAAGACACTCCTCAAAGAGGTACCGACAAGACATTACACCGTAGTAATGGAAGGGTTTATTAATTTCTAGGTCCTTTTTTTCCCCTATCTTACTCTCACGAGACGCGCTTTTGACCTATTTTAACCTCTGTTTATCGCATCTCGCTTCCTTTTCCCACAATGGCCTTTGCCTGCAAGCCGCTATTTTATTTTACCTAGTTTTTTGTCCTTGTCCTGAAACTCTATTTCTTTTGGCTCTACAAAAGCTACAAAGCTCCCTTCTCCCAGCACGGATAGAATATGCGTGCGTGTCTGCGTGTCACTCGCCTGGCCGCGACTCCCCATGGCGCCCGCCGCCCGCACCGTCCCACCGGCGGAAGTGCCGCGACGGAAGTGACGACCAGGAACGAGCCACGCCCCCCGCGCCGCCAATAATGTCGCCCGTGCGCTGCCCCCAGCCGCCGCTGTTCCGAGCGGCCTTTGTGTCCCCCCCCCTCCCGCTGCCACGGCCGGCGGGGCTGCTGCGGCCTTCACAGACTCGCAGAAAGGGAGACTCACAGCTCAGCATGGAACGGCCCACAGTGGATCATCTGGTCTAACGTCCCTTCTCGGGCAGTGATATCCCCGTGCGCATGGCACAGGATTGTGTCCAGACAGTTCTACCCCCATTGGGTAAGACGCCACAATCTCTCTGGACAATCTGCTGCAGTGCCCGCTCACCCGGCACAGTAAAGAAATTTTTCCTCGTCTTCACAGAAACTTCCTGTGCATCGGTTTCTTCCCATTGCCTCTTGGCCTGTTGCTAGGCTCCACTGAGAAGAGTCTGACTCCATCCTCTGATAACCTCCCTTCAGATACTGACAGACATTGATGGGGTCCCCTCTCAGTTGTTTCTAAGCTGATCAGGCCCAGCTCCCTCAGCCTTTCCTCGAAAGAGGGATGCTCCAATCGTATCTTCACTGTCCTCTGGTAGACCCGCTCCAGGAGCTCCGTATCTTGGGAGTTCAGAGGAGCCCAGAACTGGACACAGCACTCAAGGTGTGCCTCACCACGGCTGAGTAGAGGAGCAGGATCACCTCCCTCGACCTGCAGGCAATGCTCCTCCTAATGCACCCCAGGATCCCACTGGCCTTCTTGGCTATCCAAACACTGCCAATCCTTGGTACGCCAGGGCTGGCAGGAGGAGCTAGCTGAAGAGGGCCCATAGCAGGCAGGCAGTGCTGCCCACAGGCTCCTTGGTCCACTGAAGCTGTCAGTGGCCCCGAGATCCCTGCCCTCCAAGGGAAGCTGCAGTGGGGATGAGAGTCTGGTCCCTGTCCAGCACCCTGCCAGAGTCTGCAGATCACTGCCCAGGGCAGCACAAAGACCAGGGTGTTCTACTCTTTCTTGTGAACAAAAATATAATTGTTTCAAATGGGTAAATGGACAGCCATTAGTTTCTGTGCAACACCTAGAACAGCCAGTAAATGATGATGTTTGCTGCTGCTTCAAATCAAGTTTCCTTGCTCTTGCAGTTAGAACAGGCAACAGCAGTTCAGAAGCCTTCCTTATCAGGGGTGCTGCCTTTTTTCCCAGTCCATTTTTTCACCACTTCAGAAGAAAAGCTGCAGTTACAGTTCCTTGTTTCTGTGCTTATCAGTAGCATTTCAGGACCTCTCCAGTTTCTAGTTACCCAGCTATACCTAGAAGGGGCCAGCTGCACTTTTCAAGGCCACTTTTGGTTTGCAGGATCAAAGCTGCCAAGCTGGCAGGCTTTTTTTTTCTGCTGGTGTTTTCCAACAGGCTTTTTTTTTTCTGTTCAGTAATTTCTCCTCCCTAGTCTGGTCACTACATTGGCTGCTCACATCAAGTTCCCCACAGCCCTGGCTTGCCTTACACCCTGACCAGCCCAGCCTTGGCCTGGTCACATGACGGCCATGCCTGGTGCATCTGTAAAACTGAATTGCCATTCTCCTGAAAAACAAACAAGCTTATACATCAAAACAAGCTTGTGGCTAATACATCATTCAGCATTAGCTAAAGGCAGCATAAGGATTTTCTGTGTAATCAGCTTTATTGCTCACTAGACCTCTAGCTTCAATACAGAGTCTGTTTAACCATTTAACTGCAATTACATTCTAAGCTAATTGAAATATGGGAACACTAAACTGTTAATAATTTTAATATTTTCATTATTCTTACTTGTAAACGTCTATTGAATACTTTTTTTAAACTATGTTACTCACAAAGAAACTTGATCTGTTAGCAGAAGAGATGTTTATTCATAATATATTTCCAAGAATAATTATTGCAGATGTGAATGAATGAATTAGACCCTTTGAAAACAGGAGGAATAAAATGAATCATATATTTGCTGAATAACCATGGTTAGACAACAATATAATTTAAAGAATTTTTTTCCCTGAAGCACTTTTTTTAATGGTCATAAAAGTCCAATACCACCTGTAGGATATACAGCTGTCAAATTAGCTTAATCCAGAACCATCATCAAAGGAAGAGAATAAAATTTCATTGTTTAATGTGTTTTATCAGAGGTTTTTTTAGGGTATGTCATGATAAACTATTTCAGAGTTGCTACCAGAAATATATGACAATTTCTGCTCTTTTTATAACATGTTCAGGTAATCAGCTGCAGAACCATTTTAGGTTTAAGCCACTTAGCAGTATTTGTTCCCTGCTTCCCTCCAGAATGCTTTCCTGTAACATATTTGTCTAGAGATAATACATGTAAATGTCTATATTAATATCCTCCTAGACAAATCTCCAGGGAAATCGATCTATTTTATTTGCGAAGTTTAGAAAATCATGGAATCTGGAATGGTCTGGGTTGGAAGAGACATTAAAGGTCATCTAGTTCCCATACCCCTTTGACGGGTAGGGGCACGTTTCACTAGACAAGGTTGCTCAGAGTTCCATCCAGCCTGGCCTTGAACACTCTAATGGGAAGGAGCACCCACAAGTTCTCTGGGCAGCCTGTTCCAGTGCCTCACCATGTTCACAGCAAAGAGTATCTTCCTCACATCCAATTTAAGCCTCCAATCTTGCAGTTTAAAGCTATTCCTCCTTGTCCTATCACTACATGCCCTTGTAAAAAGCTTCTCTCCATCTTTCCTGTAGGCTGCCTTCAGGTACTGCAAGGTGGCCATTACGTCATTCTCAACTCTTTTCAAGGGTGAACAATTTCAATTCTCTCAGCCTGTCCTCATAGAAAAGATGCTCTGTCACTCTGATCATCTTGGTGTACCTCCTCTGGACTCGCTCCAACAGTTCCATGTCCTTCCTGTGCTGGGACCCCAGAGCTGGATGCAGGGTTCTAGGTGAGGTCTCACCAGAGCAGACCAGAGGGGCAGAATCCCCTCCCTCCCCTGCTGCCCACGCTGCTTTGGATGCAGCCCATGACACGTTTGGCTTTCTGGGCTGGGAGTGCCCATGGCTGGGTCATGTCCAGCTTCTCACCCACCAACACCCCAAGTCCTTCCTGCAGAGTGTTCTCAATCTCCCAGCCTGTGTTGGATAGTAGGGGTCATCCCGACCGAGGTGCAGAACCTCGTACTTGGTCTTGTTAAACTGCATGAAAATGAAGCTTTGTTGTTACTCTTTAAGGCTTGTGTTGTTTTTATTTTCCCCTGCTTTTTCAATTCTCCTATTGTTACAAATGGGCCAGGAGACCAGCTCCTTTTTAAAGGCCTTTATCAAGGACAGCTCGGGGTGGGGGGGAACTCGAGAGGTTGTGCACACCGCCACTCCCGATAGACAACGCGAAAAAGGAGGTGGTTCAGTTTTGCCACTGGGCAGAACGGGGACTTCTGCCCTCAAAAGAGCTCCAGGGAAGACCATAATGGCTTGAAGTCTAGGGGGTGTACTTCTGGTCAAGAACTACCAGGGTCAGGGTGATGACACAAGGCTGGCTCTAATTAATGATCTGAGGTTCCATACTGTTTTGCCGGGCTAGAGTTGTTATTTCCAGTCCTCAATTATCTGGTGGCTCGTCGTCTCTGGGGGTCTTTTGTGCCAAGTGTATCTTAATTTGCATGTGGATTTGGACTTGGGCACAGAGTCTCTTGGGAGCAGAGATGGTGATGCTCGATGGAAAGGGAGTACGGGCATAGAGTAGAGAGTAGGGAATAGGGGTACAAACGAACAAGTTTTTGCTTATGAACTATTAAACTTAGAACAGTAACTTTTACCAGTAACTAAGAGCTCATATCTTAGGAATTTATTTCTTGCACTATGTCATGACTGGTGACATAGATATATAAAAAAAGGCATTTACAACTAGATGTATAGCTATGTAACTTCGTGTCGCCCTCTGTGAATTATTGCTTGGCCATACTGATTAGTTTGTTTCATGGATACGAAATTACTTACGTGCAGAAGGGCTGGCACATCAATTACCCCTATGCAGGATACTGATTCCAGGAGCACCAAACACCTGCAAACTTTGATGGAAAAGCTAACGGCAGCCCAGCCTGGTGCAGTCTGCAGGAGCTTGTCCCAAGAAACCACACAGATATCTGGGTTGGATTTGATAAGCAATACTTCTGCCAACAGCAACCTCTCCCGGGACTGCACTACCTCTGCAGAATTCGGTGTCACTTCGCAGCGTTGATCCCTACGCGGAGGCTGCAACACTTCCTCCCCCCGGATCCCTCCGCGACTCCCGGGTCGGCGAGGGCCCTCCCGTGCGATGGGCGGGACCATCGGATCAATGACAGGTTACATCGCCAATCAGCTGGGCGGGCACGGCCAGCTGCCAGTGTTGGCCCAATGAGCGCGGGGGGAGCCTGGCGGAGGAGGAAGGCGGGGCTGAGGGCCGGCGGGAGCCGCCGCCATGGCTGACGAGATCAGCAAGGCGCAGGCGGCGCGTCCCGGCGGGGACACCATCTTCGGGAAGATCATCCGCAAGGAGATCCCCGCCAACATCATCTACGAGGACGAGCAGGTGCGGGCTGTGCAGGGGCCGGGGGCGCCGCGGAGGCGCTCGAGAACGCGGTGGGACAGGCGGACGGAGCGCTCCCGCGCCTCCCTGCACTGTCCCTGGAGCTGCATTGGACTCCTTGCCAAGGGTCGAGGGTTCTCACAGCTGGTCTAGGAGGTAGAAACCTTTACCACACGCAGGCAGCCTCCTTGCGGGTTCCGAGCAGAGCACCACGACTGGCTGCTTTTGCAGGTCCCGGTGTTCCTCTCAATAGCCTTACAGAGGTTATGCAGCTCTGCCTTGCTGGGCTTTGGAGTGAACTTCCGAGAGGGATTGCTGGTGCATCACAGCATGTTAGGACCGGAATGAAATAATTAGCTTTAGAAGAAATGCGGCGGTTATTCCCAAAATGTACACTAGCTAATATTTAGTATAAGATGTCCGGCACTTTTTCCCCCCTGCCCTTCAGATTTAATTACAGGAAACCTATTAACAGGGGCTTTTACTTTTTTAAAAAAGAGATTATTCTCAGTGTACAATACAGACTCGGTGTAAGAATGCAGTTTGTCAGATTTATGTGCTTAAAAATCATGCATAGCTTGAAACGGTTTTCTTAATAGATGGCAGAATTGTTGCAGTTGCCATCTGCTCTGAAGAATACTGGAAATGTTCACTGTTTTCTGAAAGTCATGCTTATGTTACTGTTCTGTGTTTATATAAAGGTGTGTTTATGAAGGTGTGTGTTCTTTCTTTCCCCGGCTCAAACCAGGGTGAGTTTTTTCTTCAGCTGCAACGGCTGCAGCAGAGTAAGCTGAGAACTGCTTGATTAGGAATCAGGCCAGTGACTTCACTGAGCATATTACCCACTTTGACAGCCATTTGTGTGGTGTGTTTTCTGGAAGAGTCGTTACCTGCAGTGCCTCACTTGATTTTTACTCCAGAGTGCACAGAAATGTAGAACATCTAGATTTCAGTTGTCTGGTGGGTGATCTTCAATTAATTCTGTTGACTTTATGGAGGTCTTTTCAGAGGTGGCTGGAAGTGTTAAAAGGAGAAGGGTAAGGAAAGCCATTAATCAGTGATTGACCTTCAGAGAAAGGGAAATACTGAAAAGTCCAAAGTCTGTGTGGAATTTTGCCTTATCACTGTTTCTCCAGTTGAATCTAAACTTGCTGAAATGAAATTTGGTTTCCCATGCACTCATGAATTTCTGTGGTGATGCTTTTTCTTTTATGCTACTTCTGCTTTCTGTACCATAGGAAACTATCTACCTCCAATCTTTTGCTCCTTAAATTAGCCATTTGTACAAATGGCATGACTTCATTTTCTCTTGCCTGGTGGCAGTTCCTAATTTGAGATTTACGTGATGCATGCAGTGTGTGATTTGTTGTAATTTTGGTATTTAGTCAAGATTCAGCTAATCACTACCGACAGATGTTCTTGTTTAAAAAGCCTTTCTCTCAATTTCAAAATTGAGCCTTTCTCTCAATTTGAGAATGTCTGAAGCAAAGCCAGCGTTAATGCATTACTTCTGAAATACTTTGTGGTGTTGAGAATGGACATTTAATACGGCCTTGATCACATAACTAAAGGACCTTTGGAATTGCCTTGCTGTCTTTGACCAAGAAAGTATTCAGGCAAACTGGAAGATGATTAGAACCTCCTTGCCATTTGTTTTATGAAACACGGTGTTAATAAAAAAAATAAATAAGCTTAAATGTACTTTTTATAGGTGTGCATGCCAACAGCTCTACTAGTTGTAATGTGTATGTTGCAATAATAAATCTTGAACCTGATTGCATATTGCTTTGCTGTGAAGACTGTAGCTTTTAAACAGTATTTACAGAGCAGTGATTGTTTTCAGCCAGTCTTGATAAGTAGTGTTTTGTGTTTAGAAGTTAACAGTTGTAGAGTAATATATCACTCAAGAAAACTTAACATCTCTGCTTATGTTTGGAGTAGCTGGTAGTCTGCTGATGTATTTAGTGGGGCATATTGATTTACTGAAACTTTTACCTTCCTCTGAAGCAAATTATGTTTTATCTTTTTCCTGTTGCTGCAGTGCCTCGCGTTCCATGATATTTCACCCCAAGCTCCAACACATTTCTTAGTGATCCCTAAGAAGCCAATTGTCCGGTTGTCTGAAGCAGAAGATTCTGATGAATCTGTAAGTATTCTAAAGGTTTTCTGTACACCAAACTGTGCTTCTCATTACTTCTCATTACTGTCCCCCTTTCCCTCTTGACATTTCAAAGGGGCAAAGTAGTTTTCCAGTACTATAATCCTTGTCTTCTAGCTTAAAAAGATAATGGAATTAAGGTTTTCCAGTAAAGTTAGAGAAAGCAAAATGAATTGATATTTGTTGTCTTATAATCCTGATGCCTGTTTTCAGCGTTTGCATGTAATAGTCATTATTCTAATGTGGGCTTGGGGGTTTTTAGCAGGTCAGAGGTGAAGAAAAGGAAAATTAGCTGAGAGTTGCTGAGTATTTAATTTGTAACTGAAACCATCAAGCTCAAAGATTTTGTAAACTTTACATGGTAAGATAAAGTTTCTTTTCCACCAGAATGATACGTGTTGTCTGAAGAAGTAGTGGGGGCTTTAACCATAAGGTAAATTTAGCTTCTGTGACACTTTTTGTAGTCTGTGACAGCCTGGCTTGAAAAAAATCAATAGTTCTGTTTTCCCCCTATGTTACGCATAGCCAGTCGTTACAGGTTTTCTTGAAAAGTGTCAGTTGCAGGCAGAAAAAAATTTGAAGAGAGTGGCTGAATTTCTGAGAATTAACTTACTGGCTTATTGGTTCTCTGCTCTCATTGCTTCCCTTCCTTCCCTTTCCCCTTTCTTGTGTGTTTTGTGTGTATGTGTATATATATATATATATTTTTTTTTTTCCCCCCCCCTTTTTTTTTTTCCTTTCTCCTCCAGCTTCTCGGGCATTTAATGATTGTTGGCAAGAAGTGTGCTGCTAACCTGGGCCTGACCAATGGATTCCGGATGGTTGTGAATGAAGGGCCTGAGGGTGGGCAGTCTGTCTATCACGTACATCTCCACGTTCTGGGTGGTCGCCAGTTGGGCTGGCCTCCTGGCTAGTATTTCTACACCACAGGTGTTAACTGCATGCATACAAGTTACCACCAAATAGATATAATATGTTGTCCATCAATCTAGCCACTGTTAGTGTATTTTTTTATTAATGTGTGTTTACAGAGGGTAATAAATGCTCTGAACAACATTCGCACAATAAAGATTAAGCATGTGGGAGTTGTCTCTGTCTGGTGTACCTTACTGATAGAAACACTTCTGAAGTTAAAATTATGTTTTCTGGAGTTTAAAGCATGAAACATGTTTTGGTCTGCTAACCAGTCTTCTGTAAGGCACTGAGTTGCCGAGGCATTCAAAACCCAAAGGCAACCACTTACCAGACTTTCATGTCTCCTGGGAAGAAATATTCTAAGCTTTTTGAATGTGGTACGTAAATATTTGTAAAGCCAGTGTAGGCTGCTGCTGAAACATTTTTAGAAAGTGAAATTCCAAACATGATGTGCAAGGGCTGTGTCAGTACAGTGCAGTAGGTTGGGAACAGACATTCTAAGGTTTCATTTTTCCAGTGAGAATGGGTAAAATGATAGTCTTAATCTTATAGGAGCTGCTATAGTTCCATAGCACAAGTATATATCTTTTAGATTCCAGATTTTAGTGAGCAAAATCTTCTCTTTCATTAATATAGACTCTCTCTGTGTTGCTCCTTACAACACAGTCATCACAGTCAACACAGTTCATACAACACAGTCATCAGATCTCCAAGACAATAAATTTTCTTGAAGTCAGAGTTCATACACATCTGTGTATCTGCCAGTGTAAATGTAGAACAGTGGTTCTTTCTGTTAAAATTAAGTCACAACTTGTTGGAGTCCAGGGCATTCCTTTGGTTGCCCTGGAGGGTCAGGGACCTGGGCAGGGGGGTCTGGGACCCCAGCCCAGAGCCCAGAGCTCAGAGAGACACTGGATTTGATTTCAGTCCATGGGAGAGGCTTCTTGCACTGCAGGAAGCATTGCAGGCCACAAGAGTGTAAAAATAGTAGTTTAGTATATCACAGGGTGAAAAAACAGTGAGTTTGGGATTTTTGGCATTGAAGTGAATGGGGCAAGATGGAGAATTTAGGGCGTTGTCTCTTTCTTCTTCCTTCTTGTTCCCTCACTCCATTTCTGCAGTGACGTTGGCACAAAGTAGTTAGTGAGGATTGGGTCAGAGTAAAGATGACCTTTTTAGTAATAGTGATAGACATTGGTAATAAATAGTAAATAAAGAATACGTAGCAATTAGTATAAAATATAAGGACAGCCCAGAGACGGGGGGAGTCACCAGATGTCCGAGCCGTGGCAAACATCTTTTGGACACTGAGAAAATTGTAAGATAAGAACTAATAAACGAAGCATGTAACCTTGAAGACTCCGTCTTTTCCTGCGTTTGGCACAGAGCTTTGCAGAGGGCCAGAACTCTAAAACCACCTGAATGCCGGGGAATTTAAGCTCCTAAAAAGGAGCCCCCGACAACAACTAACTAGTTTTTATGATGAAAGATACCTAAAAGCTTCAGATGCCTTGATAAAAGCTCGTTACTTGTGAACATTGGAAGTGTTAAAGAAATGTGGGAGTATGTGTAAAGAGTGTACAGGTAAAAGCAATGAATTGTATTTTCTGTCCAGATAAAACTAGCAAGTTTGATAAACCTATTTGAGTTCACTCAACCAGAAAATACTCTTAGTACTTCAGAATGTTCTGAGCTTTCAGAGTTTTACCCTAAGACATGACTTAAACAGGAAAATCAGCTAGTGTTTCTGAAGGAAGATGGTCTATAGCTGAGTAATAAACAGGAGTTTCTGTAGTGGTGGCATAATGGCTCTTCTCCTGTGTAACTTGTGTAAAAGTGAAAAAGAAAAGCCCGCAACCTCCAGAGGTACAGCATCCCTGAGGAGAAGCTGAATGCATATCACAAGAATGAAGTATCACTAGCAGACAGTGGGGCTGCAGTAAAGGTTTCTGGCTGGGAAACTGGCAATCAGAGCAGATTCAAGGAACTCCCTTAAGGGATAGTGAGATGAACTGTTGGCATCCAAATGTGGGAAAGGGCATGTGATGCGTGTGTACTGCTTTGACTTCCCTAATTTCTGCTTTATGTGTGTCCTTTTTACCAACACTGGCATATGTGATTTGAAGCATGGCTGGTGAAGTTTTCTCTGCTGAACCCTGTATGAAAGTAACCCAGTAAAACTTCTGTTGCTTTACTTGGAATCTTGGAGATGTATTTGCAGATATATGTGCTTTGGGAAGGTAAGAAGATTTTCAAGTGCGGGCGGAGCCATGAGTCTTGCAAAGGTAGCCACGAGGGCAGCTTGCTAACCAATTTAATTGTGCTTAGGTTTCAGATGAATACCTTTTGGATTGATGCTCAAATGATGGGTAGTTCTGAGACCTGTCAGACAGTGGTACCCTCAATATGGGAAAAACAAAATTGAAGGAAATTTTTTCCCTAATTTGTGTATGTAGGAAGTGGGAAAACAGGGCATTAGTTGACCTCTTCTACCTCTTAAAACCCCTTGCCAGTTTGTTGCTAAAAGGCGTACCATTCTCCTTGTCACCAGTTTTCTTCTGCTTCCATTGCGTTTGCTTCTGTGGCGAGGTGATGATTCCATTATAGCTGCTCTGTCCTGTGATCTAAGGGCACTGAACAAGGTGAGATGTGTTAACTGCATCACAGGGAGACAGCAAACTTCATCTTAGTAAAAACTGGGGCAGTGGACATAAGCAAGTAGAGTTACACTACATATCCTTTTTTCTATGTAAGTTATAGATCTGAAACACCCAGTGGAAGATCTTCTTTGAAGCAGTCAAATGTTACATGGAAAAACAACTGTGAGCAATCCAAGGATTTCACCTTTATAGAATCTTCATGGGCGAAGGTCGCAACTCAGACTGAAGTACAGGCTAATGTATAATCTGTATCTGTAGTTTTTCCCCAAGAGACTAGACGACTGCCGACGGCAAAAGTAAAAGAGTGTGCTCTCTTTCACCGGGTGGGATATTACAGCTTTTATTCTCGAGTCCTGCCCTGCTTGGCTGGAGCTGTCCCGGTGGCTCACCGGTGCCAGAGAGAGCTCGCCACTCCCCTTTCGGGGCCTTTTTCCCCAGGGGGCAGGGTCCAGAGGCTGGGAAAAGACATCACCCAATAACAGAGAAGTGGGAGGGGAACAGGGTTGGGTTGCATTTCAGTGTGGGGGATGGGCAGTGATGGGCAAGGACAGATCATAGGACAGATACATAGAAAAAACCTTACAATTTGATGAAATATAAACCCAATTAATGCATTACAACATGTATCCACTTAATGGAATAATTGAGCTGGGCAACATCAATCATTAAACTCCCTGAGGTATCAGGAAGTTGTACCAGTTTATTGGAGATAGGAATGGAGCCGAGTATGTTTGGAAGCAATGGGGAGTTTTAATGTAGCTTGTCATTTCAGGAAGACTGCATTATTACTGTAAGCTGGAGTGGTCTCTGGTGGAATTTGTGACTAATCTTCCAGACAATACCACTGTTATATCTCTTAATCAGAGACAACTTGACTGTTTGAGAGAGAGAGCTACATTGTATGTGTGAAATTTATGGCAGTTTTTAAAATGTCAGCTACTGAGTTTGAAGTAGTACTTCGTTGTTGCAGTGTCTTTGCACACACCAGAAAGGTGCTGATTGCAGGCTAGCTCAGCCTTTACACTGCAGCTAACACATGTGAGGTCAGGGCTGCGAGCAGGGCAGGCAACCTCCTCCCTGAGGGGCCTTGGCTCCCCCACACTGGCGATAGGACTTGATGTCTTCACGACGCTGGCAGCAAAGAGCTGACTCTTGGACAGGGTTGAACAGGA